>NC_066585.1:264217780-264317329 GCF_024323335.1 Lathyrus oleraceus | reverse complement strand
TTTTTCAAGGAAATGTTGAATTTTCTACCAATTCGATTGAATCATCTAATAACCTTTCCTAGTTTCCTTTTCATTTTGCTCTCTCTCTCTCTCTCTCTCTCTCTTATATATATACATTGTTTTTCAAGGAAATGTTGAATTTTCTTCCAATGTCGATTGAATCATCTAATAGTCTTTCCTTAGTGTCCTTTTCATTTCAAGTATTCGTTAAATTTTCTTCCAATGTCGATTAAATCATCGAATTGCCTTTCCTTAGTGTCCTTTTTATTTTGTTTTTCTCTCTCTCTCTCTCTCTTATATATATTATATATATATATATATATATATATATATATATATATATATATTGTTTTTCAATGAGCTGTTAAATTTTATTCCAATATCGATTAAATAATTGAATTGTCTTTCCTTAGTGTCCTTTTCGTTTTGCTCTCTCTCTCTCTCTCTCTCCTCTCTTTTTTATCTATATATATATATATATATATATATTATATATATATATATATTGTTTTTCAAGGAAATGTTAAATTTGTTTCCACTGTCGATTGAATCATCTAATAGCCTTTCCTTAGTGTCCTTTTCATTTTGCTCTCTCTCTCTCTCTCTCTCTCTCTCTCTCTCTCTCTCTTCTATATATTGTTTTTCAAGGAAATGTTAAATTTTCTTCCAATGTCGATTAAATCATTTAATAGCCTTTCATTAGTGCCCTTTTCTTCCAATGTCGATTAAATCATTTAATAACCTTTCATTTGTGTGAATTTTTAAGTCTTATCCCATCTTTTTTGTTAATGACAAAGGGGGAGAAGAATCTATGTTAGTATGTATATATCTAACCCAATTTGCAGCAAGAATATACATTGTCAAATTCTTTCAAGCATAGATCACGGGGGAGCATTTTTCAAGTGGGAGACACTCTTTTTGAAATAGAAAATTGCATTAATTCTTTCAAGAGGTTGTCATAATAAAAAATGGGGAGAATGTGAATATGGACTTCTCCAACAAGTGTTTTGATGAAGATAATTCTACATGCAAATATATATGACAAAAAGCAAATGGTTCAAGACTTCAAATTAGCTCAAGTCAAGTTTCAAGTTTTATAAGTATTGGAGCTTAGTAGGATTGATCATGATTTTTAAGGTATAAGCATTCAAACTTACTTTGATAGTATCAAGTGCTCAAGAAAAACATTTATTCATGCCACATATCATTAAACATATGTTATGCATCGAATAATTGACTACATGATTTTCATTTAAGCAATTTTTCACTTGTTAGCTGAGGTAACCGATTACCATAATTAAGGTAACCGGTTACATGGTCACGGTGCTGCAGACAGTGGCCATTTTTGATTGAGGTAACCGGTTACCCAGATTCATTTAACCGATTACACTGGAAAAAATTTCAAATTCTAGTGGTAATGCTTCAGCATAATCAGTTACTACCTTTAAGGCAACCGATTATCACTGAAGCAGTGACAATGTTTCGCCTTGTAATTGCAACAAACATGTTGTTTTTAATTGTAAGTTTTCATGGCATCCCTACATACAATTACATGCATTTAGAGAAGTGTTTTAACATTATATAAACCTTATATTTTTAGAATTCAAGTTTCACCTCTTTCATAGCAATTTAACTTCATTTTTCTATCTCTTTTTCAAAACAAGTGTTGTGGAACTTTAACTTTCATTGAGAAATTTCTGCATATTGATGTCATATCAATCTAGAAAAAAATTCTCCATACATTCATCAACACTTGAGTACTTATACATCATTGTAAATTGCTTGCTTGAAAGGGAAGATCAATCTTAATGGTTGATACATATTCATCAACTTTCTTTTACTCAAATAGTCTCCATTATCGGTTGTAATACCTTGTTGTCCAGCATTGTTGGAAGCAAGAGAATGTTTAAGGGAGGATTATTCTCTCTATACACTTAGTGAAAAATCCAAGAGAATTATTCTTGGTGGATTAAGTTAGAGTCTTGTATAGATAGACTATGGTGTCTTGTCTAAAGATCTAACAATAATAAAATCTCTTTTATGTTGAAAAGGGATTGAAGTACTCTCGGATTGTGAGGGGAACCATGATATTTTGCCGTGTTCTTTACTTTCTGCATTTTACAACTTTCATCATTTAACAAGTAAACAGAAAAATAACCAGAACAAAGGCTAAAGCCAGGAAAATTTCAAGGCACCTTATTCACCCCCCCCTCCCTCTCTTAGGTGCAAACTCTACTTACAATTAAGACACTTCAGTAGACAACAACATGTTAAAAAATGTTCTACATTGTGTAAGACATCTTGTCTCACTCTATTTGCTTGATCCGCACAAAAGATTGAAGTATTTCTCGGAACTTTGGAGATTTGTTTCCATTTATGTCAGATCAAATATTTAATTTATTATGTGTGTTTTAGTTTAAGAAAGATTTACTTTATACCTTTGTTAGAAATATGAAATTTCATATTTTCAATAGATTCAAATTTATTCAAGATTTGTTTGCAATCAACTTTATGAAGATTGACTTTATACGCTTTTGGAGGTTCAACCACATCTCAAATCAAGAAAGTCCTAGTTGTACTTTTTTTTGCTATTTAAGGAGTCATTATCCTTTATGAAGAGTCATACTTTGTACTACTAAGCTTGACGTGTTTTATTGTTATTGAGTCTTTGTTATTTTTTGTAATACTTTATTTTTGCATTATATTTCTAAGTTAGGAGAATATAGTATTTGAGTTGTATTGTTGATTTATCATTCATATACTTTTGTAACTATCCATATACTTGGGAGAGTGTTTGAGTTAAAGTGAGAGAGATCTCATATTTAGGGGGATCTTGGATCGAAGTTCACATGTATTGTTAGAAAAAGAGACATTGATTTGAGAGAGTTCAAATTATACCAATTTGTACTTCGGACTATTAAAAGTGAATTTTCTTTCATTAGGTTACTTCCCTCCAAAAGCAGGTGATTTTGCACCGAACTAGGTTATCAATTCCTGTGTTATTTAAATTATGCTTTTATTCTTTCTGTTACAGATATTATACACATTGTTCCAACATTGTGTCTGATATCTTGTCATCTATAGAATCGAATTTCAAAATGAACTGAAAACTTTGTTGGAAAAAGAGTTTGAAATGAAGAACTTAGGTGATGCTAAGAAGATTCTTAAATGAAAATTCACATGAATATGCGTGATAGAAAGTTATGACACCCTTAGAAGATTTATGCTGAAAATGTGTTAGACAAACTTGACGTGAGTAATTCAAATGTTGAGAGTATTTTATTGGCCAATCACTTTAAGCTTTCATTAGATCAGTGACCAAAGACACATCAGAAGTTAAGTATACGTCAAATGTTCCTTACGACAATGTTGTGGTTGTTTAATGTATGATATAGTTTGCATACTAAATTCGACACAAAATATAAGTTAAGCTTACAAGTTCATGTCGAAGCCGAATAATTGAAAGCATTAAAAATATTACAAGTGAAGCATTATAAAAAAAAAGAAATATTATTGATAGATAATATCACATACTGGTTGAAATATCTCAACCAGTTCACAACCCATAGTATTATATATACGTAAGGGTGAGAATAGGTCAAGCCAACTAACAGGGGCCTACGGCCTAGCCTACATAGGTCAATGCCAGACCAAACTTTTTTTTAAAACAGAAAATGCCCGGACTTTTTTATAAACCTATTTAGTTAAATAGGCTAGGCCGCAAGCCATACAAAAAGCCTTATAAGTCTATCAAGCCGACTTAGTTATTAAATATGAATGAATTTATTATTTTTATATTGTATTTTATACTTTATATTAAAATACAAAAGTATAATTTAATTATATTTAAGAATTTATGAAAATAAGTCGAAGGAAATCCTATGAATAATATTATAAGGTGTTTTTATAAATTCTCTCAAACAAATCATCTCACAAAATTTATGTTATTAGGTAAGTTCAGAAAAGTCAATGGAAACAAATATTTAATCTTATTGTACTTTTGATTATCTAGTCTATTTAAACATTAATTGAATTTCTGATTTACATATGTTCAAATGATATAGGTTTTTTAAATAGGTTAATAGGTCAATCAAACCTTCAAAAATGTCATGCTCAAACAAAAAAATAAATCTTTGATAAACTACATATCAAACTTAAATTTTGAACAAATCAGACTCAGATTAGCAAAGGCTAACTCGGTCCAACATATTCCAACCTCTATATATATAATCAATAACTATCTTCTAGATACAATAAAATTAATTCAGAATTAATGAGCTGAAGCCAATTAAACCACCAATTTAAATTACATATATTTTGACACATTCCTATAGTAATCTCAATGATTATTTTATCTATTTATTAAAAAAAATCACAAAATAATTATTAATAATAATTTCAACTTTCATCTACATTCATTTGTTTAATTTTTTTATTGAATGTATCAACTATTTTTAAGGGGCAGAATCTATATACTTGGGTGATTCAAGAGTTGGAAAATCAAAATTTTCCAATCATCAAAATTTTAAGAACATAATAATAAGAAGGTAATGTAATTGGGTAAGGTGGGGACCACAAGTTCTATCTTGAAGATCTTGTCAAATAAAAAAGCTCTATCTTAAGATCATATCACATTTAAAATCCCAATTCCCTTCTTCAACTCCAAACCGTGTACTGCTTCACACCCAAATGGAGATGACCCTTTATTCCTCTTCATCATTCTCTCTTCCTTCTGCACCTTCCAATCCATCCCTTTCCCTTTTCACTTCCTCTTTCCGCTTCTCGTCTTTCAAAACCTCACCTTTCTCCAAATGTCGCATCAGGGCTTCCCTTGCCGTTGAGCAACAAACCCAGCAGAATAAGACCGCTCTTATCAGAATTGGTACCAGAGGGAGGTAATTTTACTCGTTTCTGCTTCTGGGTTCTTTTCATTTTGGCTTAAATGTGTCAACTTTAGTTAAATTTTGCATTTTTATAGTGTTTAATTCAATGGGTCTATGCTTTGTTAGGTTAAACTGTGTTTGATAAAGCTGTTTAACATGTTGACTTTTAGAGAATAGGGTGTTATTGACATTTGGTGATTGTAGTTATTGCCAAAAATTGATTTTGCTTTGTTGTAAATTAGTGAATTTCAGAACAAAAGGGGTTTTGTTTTATGCAAGATGCATGGTTCATAATGTTAGGATTTTGCATTACTAGTATATCAGTATTTTACCTTCTTGTGTTTAATTTAATGCATGCACAGAATCCCAACAGATCTAAACATCCCTCAGTGCCCCTCCTTAGAGGATGATTATAGAAAGGGATAAATGTAACAATGAATGAAATGCTTGCAATCATCTTGGTAGATAATAAGTGATTTTTAAGAAAAGTAGTCTCATCTTTGGTTTCTTCTGTTATGGAAAATTTTTGTTTTTTTTGTTTTTGTTTTTATTTAGCCTCTTAATGTTAGCTAGATGATTATGAATGCTTCCGCGGTTGGTGTAACAAATTTGTATGTTTATATTTAGAGCAGTCCACTAGCTCTGGCGCAAGCGCATGAGACAAGAGACAAACTCATGGCATCGCATACAGAGTTAGCTGAAGAAGGAGCTATTCAAATTGTAATAATTAAAACGACCGGTGACAAAATATTATCGCAACCGCTCGCAGACATAGGTGGGAAGGGATTGTTCACAAAAGAGATAGATGAAGCACTCATAAATGGGGACATTGACATTGCTGTTCATTCAATGAAAGATGTTCCTACATACTTACCAGAGGAAACTATTTTACCGTGTAACCTTCCACGAGAGGATGTTAGAGATGCATTTATATCATTGAGTGCGGCTTCACTAGCTGATCTACCGGCTGGAAGTGTTATTGGTACTGCTTCACTTAGACGAAAGTCACAAATCCTTCACAGATATCCATCTCTAACTGTAAGCTAGTGTTTCTGTCATTTTAGTTGTCTGGAGCAGTGATTGAATCTAATTGATTTTTATTTAACCTATAGTTATAACCTCAGGTGCAAGATAATTTCCGTGGCAATGTCCAAACAAGGCTTAGAAAACTCAGTGAAGGGGTTGTCAAAGCTACCTTGTTGGCTTTGGCTGGACTGAAACGATTAAATATGACAGAAAATGTAACTTCAACCCTATCAATTGATGATATGCTTCCCGCTGTTGCCCAAGGTGCAATTGGAATAGCCTGTAGAAGTAATGATGATAAAATGGTGAGTGTTTAACTATATTTCATGAACTTGTCACTTGTAAAACTTGATGAAAACACTTTTTTGTTTAAATTTTCTCGTTTAATGTATAAATATATTTCGTGAACTATAGTTTCATGTACCTTTAGGGTACACATATGATTTAGTGTAGGCTGATTTCTACATCATATAGTTGTGGTGTTTAGTTTTATCGTATTTGGATGTCTGATATCTGCAGGCAGAATATCTTGCTTCGCTGAATCATGAAGAAACAAGACTAGCAATTTCCTGCGAAAGAGCCTTCCTTACAACTTTGGACGGGTCTTGCCGAACGCCTATCGCAGGGTATGCTAGCAGAGACAAGGATGGTAATTGCTTGTTTAGAGGATTAGTTGCTTCCCCTGATGGAACCCGTGGTATGTACATCTTAGCAATACATTTTCTTGCTTTCTCGTTTCCGATACATTAACGGTTACCATTCTTAACCTAAACTCCATTTATGCAGTCCTTGAAACTTCCAGAATTGGTTCTTATACTTATGAAGATATGATGAAGATAGGTAAAGATGCCGGTGAGGAGCTTCTTTCTCGAGCTGGACCTGGCTTTTTTAATAGTTAACATCTTAAATTATAAAGTTTCAACACTCAATCGGTAACGCATGTATGGTAGGTTGTATTATCAGAGCTTTTTTAAAGTGGCTGCACCCGAAGTTTGTTTATTCTTTTTCAACTGAACTCCTTATTAGGATCAAATTGTTGTATTTTATTAGGTGATTGGAAAGCCAAATTTTTGTAATATTTTTGTTCCTGCAATAGTGAAGTTTTAGAATTTGTCCTTCCCACGGAAGTTTCAATGGGTGATTCTTGACTCTGGTTCAGGAAAGCAACAATTAAAATACCTGTTAGTGTTGTTTGCTATATAATGTTGAGTTCCTAAAAGTTTTGAAATTGCAGAAAAGGGTTGATTTGTTGAATTTGAACATGATCCTGTAGGGATTGAAAGAAAAAGTGTAATAATCTATTGAAGATATGTGTCATTTCCTTCTATCATCTTTCTTGGCAGGCTTGGCATTTTGGCCATTGTGTATTCAGCATAAATTCTTGCTGTTATTTCTGAGAAAAAATATCAATAAATTTGGTATACGAATTATGCTCACTTGATCAATGAAATGTTTAGTGTAATATTTGTACCATGTATGTACTATTAAGGCTCTATGCATGTGCAATTAGGTGTATACAAGAACTTGTTGCCTTAAGAGTACCTTACCAATGAGTATATCATAAGAACTAATTTTAGAAAAAAAATGTATTTTTTCGAGGGTGAGAATGTAATACAAGGAGGATGAGCATGTGTGCAGAAAATTAATTCTAAACGAGTGAATAGATGAATTGGTTCTTGAAATGGCAAACACCGATTATAATAGTTTATGATCAACCTGCTAACTTTTGATGTTAGGGGTAATGATCAGTAGCATGTGATTTTTCATATGAATTATGATAATGTCCATTTGAAGAAATGGAGGGGTGATAGTTGTAAATATTTCGACGTAGGATAATGTTTTTAGATTTTCAAGAGTGGGAACTTTGATTTGGTGTCAGCCTCCCTCTTATATCAAGGCTTCTCATAAGTTTTTGGAGACAAATGATCTTTTTTTCCTTTTAAGTGGACAAATGTCAGAATATGATTTGTTATGTCATCTATTGACCATCCTTCCATCATTTGCTTGATTCATGTGCTTTTCAAGGGCAAGTCCATACTTGCTCTCTAGAGCCTAAAACCTTCTTTTGGATGATAGGCGTAAGACTGATATTTTTCTCCTGACATCACACGGTTGTAAATATTTTGCTTTACTCGACTTTATGTTTTGGGTCAAATTTTGAATTTAAGTTTGAGGAAGAGTAATTAGGGTTTTTTTGTTATTGGGTCACTCATACCATAATCTAATATCCTAATGAGTGAATATTCTCTCTTCCTCAATATATGTAGGAACAACTTCCTCCCAAGTCTGGTTTGGTAGAATCAGGTATTAACTTGGGATGCTCTTATAGATAGGATTTACCAAATGGGTGACGACTCTAATAGAAATTCACACATCTTCAACTTGTCTTTTGACATTCTAATGTATTTTGGTTAGGACTGATGTGACTCCTCGAAGTTTTCCTCTATACTGTCTTCCACGTGTTAGTTTATAGCTAGTAGCGTGGTGGTCTATTGTTAGGTCTCTTATGATGAGTTTTCTAGGAACTTCCATCGTAATTATTACTACGACGACAATGTTCTTTGTTTATTGGTTGACATTCAACCCTTTACTTACTGCATTTCTAGGTGGAATTTTGCTTTTCCGTCTTCCTTCTCACGTGATTATAAATACTTCGAGCAATTACTAATTCCTAGTTTTGCTAGAAAGTGTTCTCTTTTTCTCCTAAAGTTTTTTTTCTTTTGGAAATGCTTCACCACTTTTCATTGGTAAGTCTTTCTTCCCTCCTCACTCTTCATATTTACTGGGTTTAATAATGGCAAAGTAGATCTAATTTTAACTTAGTTGTTATCTAGCATTGGGGAGAATGGTGAGGGTACATGATTGCTTCTTTCATATTTATTTTTTGTGTACCTAAGTATGATGATTTGTGCCATAAATACCCTCTGAACTTATTCTTGATGAGTGCACATGATCTCCTATCCATGGGTAAATGATACTTACTTGGGGACTCCTTATATATACTCATATTTAGACATTACCAACCTCACTCTCGCCTTTCTGTACCACACCCGCCCCGCCCCCAACCCATTTGGGTATAACATTTCGCCATCCACCCCCACCCCCAACGCGGAACAGGTTACCCCGCCTCGTCCTGTAAGACCCCAATTTTTGCCCTAAGATCCCTCATGGCCTCAAGGCATCATATCATGTCATATCGTTGCCTCAAGGATCATTTGTGCACCTTTGCTTCCCTCTTAGTGGGTGGGTACCTTGTGAGTGTGATTCTTGATCACCAAGCATGTATTGCATTTGTATATCATTGCTTTTCATTTGTTATCTAACCAAAAGTGCAAAAATATTGTCATCTAACCTTGTTTCTTGTAGCTGAAGCAATCATCAGTCAAACAGTCAAAATCAGCCATTGAGCTAGATGGTGACCATTCTTGAAGAATTTGGGCACCATGATCATTCATCAAGAGTTCATATGAGTTATGGTATCATTTGGCATCAAGATCTCAAGAGAAAAAGGCTTGAAATTCATCAGAACATGGCTCAGTCAACCAAAACCCTAGTAAAGTCAACTGTGGTCAACTGTGCATTTAATCAGGGATTTGAAGGTGTGAGATGGTTGGAAAGGTCTCATTCATGTCCATATAAGCCTCATTTGGCATTTCAAAGATCAAGGTTGAAGGATTTGAAGTCAGGCAAAAAAGTTTCCAAAAATGGAAATGACCTGTAATTTTCACCTGCCCAAAATGGAAAGTCATTCTCCTCAAAATTACATCATGAAGCAAGCTTCAAATCAAAATTTGTCCAACATGAAAGTTGAAGATCTTGTTCTTGCCTTTCCAAAAAGTCCAAGAACACTCATTTCCCATTTATGGTTGGCAAGTTATGATCAAATCATTTTCAGAAAAAGTTGAAATTCAAAGTGCCATAACTTTTGAATGGAAAGGCCAAATTGGATGATTCTTTTTTGAGCAAATCCCATTTGATGTGTACTATCCAAATCCATCATCACATTTCATCAAAAACCTTCACATAAAAAGGTCATTTTTCAAGTGGACCATTTAATTTTTGGTGGAAAAAAAGTCCAAATTTCAAAATACAAGGAATTTTCAAATGGGACCAATTCCAATAGCTTCCAAATGCATTTTATGATTTGCTCAAAGTGAAAAACTACTGTTCCATTGGTTCAAGGTGCATAAGGGCAAAAAGGCCATTTGACATAACAAGCTCATTTTGCTAATCATCCAATTTTGCTTAATCATGATTAAAGGGTGGATTAAGAGCATGTATAAAAGCCTAATTCTAACAGAATTGAAAAAAGGAATCATTTTTTCAGATCCAATCCTAAAATCTCAAAAATTCTCTCACTTTTCTCCATTTTCACATACACTCTTTTTCATCAATTCTTCAAGAATCCTTTGATCTTTGTGCTTTCTTTTGTAGCATTCATCATTTGTAGGTAATTTTCAAGGTCTGTTGAAGCAATTGAGGAAGAAAACCGTGCCAATTCTCACTGTTGCAAAGCTTGCTCATCAATGGCAGCTGGAAAATTCTTCATGATCGTGCGTTTCTGAGTTGTGTTGAACCTTCCAATCACCTTCCTAACTATTGTAGGCCATCTGTTTCACTGAATTGGAGCCAAACACTCGCGGATTCCTCACTGCATAATCACAAGGTAAATTTTCGAAATCTTCGATTCTTGAAATCAGCATGTGGTTTAGATAGATCTTGCGACATATAATAGACTGCAATTTGAATCGTGCTGAATCATTGAGTATTAGTGAAGATATCTTGATTTGAACATTTGAATGCAAAACTGTTTTAGCTCGATCTCGTTAGCATGAGTGAAATTAATTGAAATGCTTGCTAGATTCATGATCCTGATTGAATGCCGGTTCTAACCATATGCGGTTTGTGCCATTCCATGGAGATTTGTTCATCACGAGTTCTGGGAATGAAGAACAACGAAGAACACGAAATTCTGGAAAAATCGCGTGTTTGATCTTGTTGAGCCATGCGTTTCGTTTGAATTTTGTTTCCCGCTCGAAAGAGTCAATCGCGCCGTGCCATGTAATTTATTTAAACGCGGCGTTTTGCGCCCTGGTTCCGTGAATTACAAAAATGCCACTCAACATTTATCCAATTTCATTTAAATGTTAATATTTATTTCATATTTTTACCAAACTTCAAAAAATCATATTAAATCCATTTTTGATCCAAATTGAATGGGACTTTTTTTGATAATCTCCAAATTTTGTCTAGTTCTTTTTAGGCATAGTAATTGAAGTTGTGCCTGGTGGATTTTTGAACTTGTCTAATGATCTTTGACATAGGTGCCTTATATGTATGTTTCACCATATTGATCATAAAATAATCATGCATTATCCAAAATGAATGAAATTTCACATGCTTGTTCTTAACTCTTTCCTGGGGATTTTGATGTATAGTTTGCTAATTTTGAGTTCCTGGTTAGAGAGATATGATGTGATCTTTTTGAGTGTGACAATATGTGTCACACTATGCTATGTTGTGTTCATGATTTAATTTTCCATGCTTACACTAGGTCTATGGCTCTGATTTTTTGCATGTGATATCATGTGTATGTCTAGTTTCGCCATGAATTTTTGTAGGAATTGTTGATACATTTCCTATTTGATTGGCATTTTTGTTTGCTGTTTATCATTTTGTGAACTTTGTTTGAGTGATCATCTTCCATAGCTTATTCAATGCTCATCCCTTATCATAAGAAGATGAAATTTGGTGGAGTGTTTCTTGACATGTTTAGCTTCACTTTGGCTTTGGTCCCATTCATTTCCAATTTGTTGTCACTGTTTTACAATTGATTGAAGTTGGTGTACACTTTGTGACCTTGTTTGGGTTAATTTTTGCATGCCATGATTTCCTGATTTAATTCCCATACTTCCACGTGTCCAAGTGCTATGAAATTTGATAGGTAGCGTTCTGTTTGATCTGGAATTTTTGTGGGATTTATTGAGCTGTTTTAGTATTTGTTTGAATGTAATCATTCTGTTTACTCATATGTGGTTCACAGTTGCTTATTTTGACCTAAATTGTGCATGAAATGAAATTGGTGTATTGTTTTGATATGAGACCAATTAGGCTTTCTTCTTAATTGAATTATCTTGGTTTTGATCATGTTTCACTTGCTGTTTTAAGATTTTTCCTCCTTTTTGACCCTAGGCTTGTCCTAGTGGTCTTACTTCTCATGTTTGAGTTTGACTTTGACTTTTCAGGTTAAGAAGCAAAGTGCTTTAAAGGAATTAATGCAAGTTGATTGAGTTGTTTCATTTGACTATTGTAAACTAACTTGTTTGTTTTGTAGGGTGCTTAGCTCATTTGAGCTTTGAGCTTTGTGCTTTGCACATGTTTGATTGTGTTATCTGTTGGTTTTTACCTTGCTTGTCTTTGACTTTGTGATTGGTACTGATTATATTTGATTGATTTCAGGTACCATAGTCGCTTTAGTTCCTTGAGAACTAGCTATTGCTTTGCTTTGCTTAAGCATTGAGGTAGACTCTCTTGTCTCCATGTAGTCTGGAAGACCTGGCTTGTTATTTAGCCAGGCAACTGTCTGAAGTCCTCCTTAAGAGGCAATGTCTTTGTGTGTTTATTTTTTGTCCCCAAGCAGGTAAAGTCCTTTGAATAAGGCAATTGGTAGAATCCAAGAGATATGTAGCCTATCTCCTACTATTCTGTGAGTCTCTCACATTGCTCACACTACTTGTGTTTGATGCATGTTGAGTAAAAAACCCAAGATCTATCGAGTCTAACTTTGGGGAGAGAGTTCCATCTTTCTGAACTCCCTCACCTTCTGATATTCAATGCTCTCCCTGACCAGGGATAAGAGTGATGAGGCACACCCCTCATATCCTTTCATCTGCTTCACCTTGGCTCTCAATGTCAAGGTTAAGAGCGCCATCTACCCTATTCCAGTTGACTTTTAAAGTCCAACCTTTGATTGAGCCCAATTGTGTGGTTATAGTGTGTGCTACTTGAACTTGTCTGATTGATTATTTGATTCATTTGAACATGATTGCTTACTTGCCATTGTGCATTCATCATTATTGATTGTTAATTATTACATGATCATCATTGCATATCTTTGTGATCTATGTTTGTTTTCCCATTGAGGACAATTGTAAGTCCATATTGATTGGCTTTTGTTCCCATGATATGGAAGGATAGAGTGTAAGACCTCATTGGTCACTCATATCTTTTTGCTCTTGTTTGTTGTATGAGAGGATGCAATTGTAAGTCCATGTGATGTGGCAGTTGTATTCCTATGACCATACTTTGGAGGTTGGTATAAGTCCAGATAGATTGGCATTCGACATCCAAGTTTTGCTTTACTTTAGGAGATTGGTGTAAACCCATTTATTGGTATCCGATATCCGCTTTTGCTTTTGTGAGATTGGTATAAGACCATTGATGGCATCCGGTATCATTGTTTTGTTTTAGGAGATTGGTGTAAATCCATTTAGTGGTATCCGGTATCCGCTTTTGCTTTGTGAGATTGGTATAAGACCATTGATGGCATCCGGTATCACCTTGCTCTTATTTGTTTACTTGCTTTGTCGCTCATTCCTAAGGACACACTTGAATCATCTTCTATATGATTTCAAGAGGTGAACCTTTCTAAGAAGTTTTACATTCCATCATCCATACCCTCTTTGTCCCAAACTTTTCACACTTTGCTTTCAAAAACTTTGACTTGTTGTGCAAACATTCTCATGTCTTTTCAAATTAGAAACTTGGACCATAAGTCCTTGACTTTTCAAACTTCACTTTTCATAACACTTCTTTGAATCAATCTTAATCATACTTTGACCATACTTTGTGAATAATCATAATCAATTAACTTCACCCATTCAATTGTTTTGGCTTTGCCCATTGTTAACATGTTTTCATGCATTAGCCTTAGGTTTTAATTACCATAGTGGTTGATGTAATTCTTACCTTATCCTTAGTGAGTTGATTATAAGTCTTCCATACTTATTATAGGGTTAACCCCTCACTAGTATGTTGAAGCCGTCCTCGCATGGTGGATTGTTGATGTTGGTTGAGTTTTCTCCCATTGGTAATGAAAAGCCTTAGTGCTTGTGTTTTAAAATTGAACTCACTAATTTTTGGAAATCTTTTAGCCGAACTACGGCGTTTTGATCCTTACCTTTGATGGAAGGTACGTAGGCAACGGGTTCATCCGTTCGAACACAAAAATAACTAACTTGTACATTCTTTTCTCATCATCCCATTCATATTTGCACAATATGTCAAAACAAATAAACATTTTCTTATACAACAAGTGTGAAAAGGGCTCCCTAGGAGTACCTAGGACGTGATGGGTGCCTAACACCTTCCCATTGCGTAATTTACCCCTTACTCAGATTCTCTGATCTTTTTCATTGGCTTTCTACGTGTAAAACTTCTTAGGTTTTTGTTCGCTTTTTAACCAGTCCTTAGGATAAATAAAAGTGCGGTGGCGACTCGATTCATTGTATGCTTTGCTTATGGTTTAATCAATAAATCATATAGCGACGAATACACCGCTACAGAAAAGTGGCGACTCTGCTGGGGATGAAATAACATTAGACCTTCCCTGGTGGTATTGCCTACTTTTCACCATTGTTGTATGATATTGTTTATTTGTTATTTGACATATTTTTGTACAATTTGGGATAACTGTATTGATTGTAATGTTTGAATTGCTTGATATACAATTGCTGTTTGCTTTGGTGATCTGTGAGATGAGTTCTATACCCGAACTCGAGTGCACTCTAGGATAGGAGAATGGCATAGTCTTGTTGACTGGTGTGGAGTATTCCTTAGCCAGTTGACTTGCGAGTCCATTCACTTGGTGGAGGTCATGTTGGATTAATAATGTCACACAAGTTATTTGTGGTTAGGCATTATTCGTTCAATCATGTGCCTTAGAAGCCAAGGACCTTAGTTTACCAAACCCATCTTGGCCTATTTTTAGGACGTAGTGCGGAGGTCGTTCAGATGTAAGTTCTGATGCGATTGTTACGCGATACTACACTCATAAGAGTCTCTCTTGAGAATATTTTTGGAATACGAGTATTCGTTTCTCCGATAATATCCGAAAGATGGGACGATGATTATGGGAACCTCTGGTAGAACATGTCTGGCAGGTTTAAACCCTAGTATACTCCCTTTGGGTGGTTCTTAACCAGGACTCCATGCTCGTGACTCTCAACAAACCCGTGATTCGTGGTTGAGTCGTTCAAACATCGTTAATATCAATGGAACTTGGGTATTGATAAGGTGTAAAACCTAAATCTACCAAAATGGATGATTGATATTAAGGATGTTAGAGCCGGTTCATGTACCGTTAATATCAATGGAACTTGGGTGTCGATAAGGTGAAAACCTAAATCCACCAAAATGGATGATTGATATTAGGGGATACAATGAGCTTTCCCACGACATTTGTTTGGTGTGCTTTGCTTGATCCTTGAGTGTGATTGTTGCATTCATGCATTCATGCATTCATCTGCATCCCATGTCATCAGAAAAAAAAAAGGAAAATTTTCAAGGAACTTAAAGGGTTTATTTGCAAAATTTTCAGACATGGAAAGACCAAAAAGGCATACAAAGAAGTACAACTTCAAACAGCCTGATGTGAAAGAGTTAAGGAATCTGACATCTTATGTATTAGATCCCTTGGGTTTCAAAGCTCGCTATGGAAAGCTTCTGCCTTTGTTAACTACTCAGGTTGATGAGGGATTGATGAGTACTCTAGCTCAGTTTTATGATCCTCTGTATCACTGCTTCTCATTTCCGGACTTCCAGTTGCTGCCTACCTTGGAGGAGTATTCTCACCTTATTGGGATTCCTATTCTGGATCAGGTGCCGTTCAGTGGCCTAGAGAGTATTCCGACCGCTCGAGAGATTGCTGATTTGTTGCACATAGATGAAGCTTTGATTAAAGCTAACCCGACTACCAAAGGTGGAATTCAGGGTCTTCCTTCTGATTTCCTCGTCGCTCAAGCTACCATCTATGGGAAGGCCATGAGTGAGGATGCCTTTGAGGCTTTGTTTGTATTGCTCATCTATGGGTTGGTCTTATTCCCCAACTTCGACAAATTCGTGGACATGAACGCCATTAGGATCTTCTCGGTTCTTAATCCTGTTCCGACTTTGTTGGGTGATGCTTATGTCTCTTTGCACCTGAGGAATGCAAAGGGTGGAGGAGTTATTGTCTGCTGTCTGCCTCTGCTGTACAAGTGGTTTATTTCGCACTTGCCGCAGACTCTTGCCTTCAAGGAGAACAAGGGATGTCTACGGTGGTCTCAGAGACTCATGTCTCTCACTAATGATGATATCTCTTGGTATGATCGCGTGTATGATACTGTGCAGATCATTGATTATTGTGGTGAATTCCCTAATGTGCCTCTTCTTGGTACATGTGGTGGGATCAGCTACAATCCCATTCTCGCACGACGTCAGCTTGGGTTCCCCCTAAAGGATAAACCTCATAACATTCTGTTAGAAGGTGTATTCTTTCAGGAGGGTAAAGATCCCCAAGGCCTGAAAGCCAGATTTGTCCGCGCTTGGCGCAAGATATGTAAGAAGGGTAGGAATGAGCTAGGTCCGAAGAATTGCATCGCTTTGGAGCCTTATACCTCTTGGGTCAGACAGAGAGTTGCCACTTACTTGATGCCATACGATCATCCGAGACCTACACCGTTGGATGTGGCTGGGCCTTCAACCCTCCCTACCCAATGTGTAGAGGAGTTGAAAGAAGAAGACCTTTCACGTGCTTGGATCCGTGAAAGAGAGGAATTGCTGCAGCAGCTCAAGGAGAAGGATGCTCTGATTGAGTTCCTTGAGCATCGGGTGATTGATGATCCCAATGACACTTGGACTTCTTTGCTTCCTCAGTCTTCCAAATTCTGGAAGAGGAAGTATGATCGGCTTGCTAAGGAGAAAGCAGATATGGAAGCTGCCTATGAGAGAGAGATCAAGAAGCTGTGTATTTCTCGTCTTCCAGCATCCCGAGCTAATAGGGATTCATAGGATGTTATTTTCCTTTTCTCCTTGTAATATGATCAAAAATGCTGTATTTCCTTGTTGAATATATTGAATGAGATATTTTCCATGAGAAATTTAAATTGCTTAAATATTCAAAGATTGCAAATAATACCCTAAGGGTTCCTTGAAAATAAAATAAAGCATCTGCACAAGCACTTCATGCATCATTGTGCATAAGCAGGTACCCCTTGTTTCTGGTCTTCTTGTGCTGACTCTGTGTTCTTCATTTATTTTGAAGACAAGCTGACTCACCGGTACTATACTCGAGCAAATTCTGCAAGAGTGATGGATCAGCTAGAGCAAGAGAACAGAGAACTGAAAGAAGAGGTCGCCAGACTTGGCGCTTTGATGGAGCAACTTCTTGCTGCTCAGAATCAACCCGCTCAACCGCCTGCCACTCCTGTTCAGAGGGCTGTCGTCTCTGAAATTGTAGCTCCGTCTGTGCCAGCCGCCAGCGCTCATTTTGGGTCTCACGCCATGCCAGCCGGGTTCCCTTGGGGTATGCCCCCAGGTTTCATGCCTGACATCCCCGCTCCAACCTTTGCTCATATGCCGGCATCTAGCCAGGTCCCTGTTGCTGCTCCTCCTGTCGTGCATACTATGCCGAGGGTTGAAGATACCATCTATCATTCCGAGCCATCTGAGGGCCCGGACGTTAATGAAAAGATGGAAGCTATGAATGACCAATTCCTTGAGCTGAGGAAGGAATTGAAGACCCTCAGAGGTAAAGATCTTTTCGGCAAGTCTGCTGCTGAATTATGCCTTGTTCCCGGAGTGAAGATTCCAATCAAATTCAAAGTGCCTGACTTTGAGAAATACAAGGGGAACACCTGTCCACTAGCTCACCTGGTCATGTACGCCAGGAAGATGTCAACCCAAACCGATAATGATCAGCTGTTGATCCATTATTTTCAAGACAGTTTATCGGGTGCTGCGCTCAGATGGTATATGAGCTTGGATAGTGCTAATATCAGATCATTCAACGACCTTGGCGAAGCCTTCGTCAAGCAGTACAAATATAACGTCGATATGGCACCTGACCGAGATCAACTCAGGTCCATGTCGCAGAAGGACAAGGAAACCTTCAAGGAGTACGCCCAGAGGTGGCGAGAGTTGGCTGCTCAAATTACTCCTCCGCTAGAGGAGAAAGAGATGATTAAGATCTTTTTGAAGACTCTTAGTTCTTTTTATTACGAGCGGATGGTCGCTAGTGCTCCCTCTGATTTCACCGAGATGGTGAATATGGGGATGAGGTTGGAAGAAGGTGTCCGTGAAGGACGTTTGGCCAAAGATGAAGGCTCTTCTAGCAAGCGGTATGTAGCATTTGCTAAGAAGAAGGATGGGGAAGCACATGCTGTGCAATCCCATGGCAAATCAAGGAAACCTCTGGTTCAGAGGAAACCCGCACGCCGTGCCGGTCATCAGCACCAGGTGGCCCATATTACGCCTGTATTCAAAGACAATGCTCAGCAGCATCAGCAATATCAACAGCAACCGTATCAACAGCCTCAATATCAGCAACAGCAACGCCCACAGCAACAGGCTTACCAGCCTCGTGGAAGCATGACCAATCAGGCTAATTTGAGTTATGACCGGAAGAAGATCAGCTTCGATCCTATCCCAATGTCATATGCAGAGCTTTATCCCTCTTTGGTGGAGAGGAAATTGGTAACTCCCAGGGATCCTCCTGCTATTCCTGCAAATCCACAATGGTGGTACAAACCAGATCAGCAATGTGTGTATCACTCCGGAGCTCCGGGCCATAATATCGAAAACTGTTATCCACTCAAGACTAAGGTTCAAGACCTGATGACATGTGGAATTTTGAGCTTCGAAGATTCGGGCCCAAATGTCACCAAAAACCCATTGCCTTCGCATGGGAAGTCTGTGAACATGGTCCAGGGATGCCCTGGGAAATACAAGGTCAAATATGTAAGTCATATTCGACAGTTGTTGGTGGAATTACATCGTCTGCTGTGTCAATACAGCCACATGGAGCATGACCACGACAAATGTCGCATCTGTTCGGTGAATCGCTTGGGTTGCAACCAGGTCCGCAGAGAATTGCAAGAGTTATTAGACGAAGGAACCATTGAGATTCTGCAGAATCGCAATGTCGATGAAGATGAACCGGAGGTTAATGTTATATCTCCAGTGTTCAAGTTACCCGAGCCTGTTGTTATTCGCTATGATAGCAGCAAGCCGAAGGCTTCTCCCTCCTTGGTGATTAAACCTGCAGGCCCCGTGCCTTATTCCTCTGATAAAGCTATACCGTTCAGATACAGCCCTGTTGCTGTGCAAGATGGGGTAGAAGTGTCTTTGCCCTCAACTGCTGTAACCAACATCGCTGATATGAGCGGGCTGACCCGGAGTGGTCGTGTTTTCTCTGCACCTGCTAAGGCCCCTGTTGCTTCTGAATCTGCTGAGCGTCCGATGGGGACCGCTGTTAATATTCAGAATCCGGCACTTGATGTTGCCAGACCCTCCTCCATACAAAAGATTCCCACTTCTTCAGTTGGCCCGAGTGGCATTATGAGTGAAGAATCTGATGAGATGCTGAGGCTCATCAAGAAGAGCGAGTATAATGTTGTAGACCAGCTTCTACAAACGCCATCCAAAATCTCCATACTATCCTTGTTGTTGCATTCAGAACCCCATAGGGAGGCTCTGCAGAAGGTATTGGATCTGGCGTATGTTGATCACGACGTCACCATTGAACAGTTTGACAGTATAGTTGCAAACATTACTGCTTGCAACACTTTGAGTTTTAGTGACGCAGATCTCCCTGAGGAGGGAAGAGACCACAACATGGCTTTACACATATCTCTAAACTGCAAATCTGATGCCATGTCCAACGTGTTGGTGGACACTGGATCATCTCTTAATGTATTGCCAAAGTCCACACTCTCCAGATTGTCATATCAGGGTCCTCCTATGAGGCAGAGTGGGGTCGTTGTGAAAGCTTTTGATGGGTCACGCAAGACCGTGATTGGGGAAGTTGATCTCCCAATCAAAATCAGACCAAGTGATTTCCAGGTTACCTTCCAGGTAATGGACATCCACCCATCATACAGCTGCCTCTTAGGCAGACCATGGATTCACGAGGCTGGCGCCGTGACATCCACCCTACACCAGAAGCTGAAATTTGTGAAGAACAAGAAACTGGTCGTGGTAGGGGGAGAAAAGGCTCTCCTGGTTAGCCACCTGTCTTCCTTCTCATATATTGACGCAGAGGATGAAGTTGGAACTCCGTTCCAAGCTTTATCTATTGATGAACCGATCGAGAAGAAGTCTCCTTCATTCGCTTCCTACAAAGATGCAAAACTGGCCATTGAATGTGGTGCAGTTGCTGGTTTAGGGAAGGTGATTGAGCTGGAAGACAATAGATCCCGGGCTGGCATTGGGTACTGTTCTGGGGCGTTTAATGAGCAAGGTTTGTTCACAAGTGGAGGATTCATCCATGATGATCAACCTGAAGAAGAAGAAGTTGCTGCTATCTTGGAAGAGGACGCAGAAGATCTGAACAATTTCGTCATACCTGGTGGTGTCTGCCACAATTGGGTCGCTGTAGATGTTCCTACAGTCATCCATAGATTAGAGTAATTGTTCACTTTGTTTAAAACCCTTCTCCCATGCCAAAAGGAGAAGTGATGACATTGTTGGCAGCATATATACAATGATGTTTTCATTCAATTAATGTATTGTTAAACATTTGTTTTTCCATTTGTTTTCACTTTTTGCTTTTTTGCATGAAATCAGTGATCACAAAAAACCCATAAAAACAAGAATAAAAGCAACATTTTTCATCTGCATAATGATTTGCTTGTTTAAATTCTAAAGTTTTTCATTAACCAAAATCATTATGCAGATTGATCTTGAAACCCATTGAACATAATGATCCAACGCCATCTCCCAATTTTGAATTCCCTGTATTCGAGGCAGAGGAAGATGATGTTGAAGGAATTCCTGACGAGATTACCCGTCTCCTTGAGCACGAGAAGAAGATCATTCAGCCGCACCTTGAAGATTTGGAAACAGTCAACTTGGGGTCTGAGGATTGCGTTCGTCTGGTGAAGATTGGGGCACTTCTTGAAGAGTCTGTCAAAAAGAGATTGATCGAATTGCTACGAGAATATTCCGATATCTTTGCTTGGTCATATGAAGACATGTCGGGTCTAGATACAGATATTGTGCAACATTTCCTGCCTTTAAAGCCTGAGTGCGTGCCTGTGAAGCAGAAGCTCAGAAGAACTCATCCTGATATGGCAGTGAAGATCAAAGAGGAAGTTCAGAAGCAAATTGATGCGGGGTTTCTGGTGACTTCTACATATCCTCAATGGGTGGCCAATATTATGCCTGTTCCTAAGAAGGACGGAAAAATCCGTATGTGCGTTGATTACAGAGATTTGAATAAGGCTAGTCCGAAAGATGATTTTCCTCTACCACACATTGATATGTTGGTAGACAATACAACTAAATTCAAAGTCTTTTCCTTTATGGACGGATTTTCCGGATATAATCAGATCAAAATGGCACCCGAAGATATGGAGAAGACAACATTCATCACACCTTGGGGAACATTCTGTTATCGAGTGATGCCCTTCGGTTTGAAGAACGTCGGAGCCACGTATCAACGAGCTATGACTACCTTGTTTCATGATATGATGCACAAGGAGATAGAGGTCTATGTTGATGACATGATTGCTAAGTCCCGAACGGAAGTTGAACATGTTGAGCATTTGTTGAAGCTTTTTCAGCGTCTGAGGAAGTTCAGACTTCGCTTGAATCCGAACAAATGTACATTTGGAGTCCATTCCGGTAAGTTGTTGGGTTTCGTTGTCAGCGAAAGAGGTATTGAGGTTGATCCTGCCAAGGTCAAAGCAATACAAGAGATGCCTGCACCCAAAACTGAGAAGCAAGTCCGAGGTTTTCTTGGCCGCTTGAACTACATTTCCAGGTTTATATCCCACATGACTGCCACATGTGCGCCGATATTCAAGCTCCTTCGGAAAGATCAGTCTCATGATTGGACCGAGGATTGCCAGAAAGCTTTCGACAGTATCAAAGAATATCTGTCCGAACCTCCGATGTTGTCTCCGCCTGTGGAAGGAAGACCTCTGATCATGTATTTGACTGTGCTTGAGGACTCGATGGGTTGTGTACTCGGTCAGCAAGATGAATCAGGGAAGAAAGAATTTGCTATATACTACCTCAGTAAGAAGTTTACTGATTGTGAGTCTCGGTACTCTATGCTTGAGAAGACGTGCTGTGCTTTAGCTTGGGCTGCTAAGCGTTTGCGCCAGTACATGATAAATCATACGACTTGGTTGATATCCAGGATGGATCCAATCAAGTATATTTTCGAGAAGCCTACTTTAACTGGGAGGATTGCCCGTTGGCAGATGCTGTTGTCGGAGTATGATATCGAGTATCGAGCTCAGAAAGCTATCAAAGGTAGTATCTTGGCTGACCATTTAGCGCACCAGCCAATTGAAGATCATCAGTCTGTTCAGTACGACTTCCCTGATGAGGAAATTCTGTATTTGAAAATGAAAGATTGTGATGAGCCTACACTTGATGAAGGTCCAGAACCTGGTTCCAGATGGACGATGGTGTTTGATGGCGCTGTAAATCAGTATGGAAATGGAATTGGGGCAGCAATCATTACTCCTCATGGCACACATATTCCGCTTACAGCAAGGCTAACTTTCAAATGCACGAATAATATGGCTGAGTATGAGGCCTGTATTATGGGACTTGAAGAATGTGTTGATTTGAGAATCAAACATCTTGATGTTTATGGTGATTCGGCCCTGGTTGTTAATCAGATCAAGGGTGAATGGGAGACGAATCAACCAAGTCTCATTCCATACAGAGATTATGCGAGAAGGATTTCAACATTCTTTACAGAAGTTGACTTTCATCACATTCCTCGAGAGGATAATCGGATGGCAGATGCTCTTGCTACGCTCGCCTCAATGATTGTTGTTAAGTATTGGAATGAAGTCCCTAATATTGCCGTGATGCGCTTGGAAAGACCAGCTCATATATTTGCAATTGAAGAAGTCAATGGTGACAAGCCTTGGTACTTTGATATCAAGAATTTCCTCCAGAACCAGGTATACCCACCTGGGGCATCTGTGAAAGATAGGAAAACCCTGAGAAGGTTGTCAGGCAGTTTCTACCTCAGTGGTGAAGTGCTGTATAAAAGAAATTTCGATATGGTTTTGCTCAGATGCGTGGATAGACACGAAGCAAACCTGTTGATGACTGAGGTCCATGAGGGTTCATTTGGTACTCATTCCAATGGACATGCCATGGCTAAGAAGATGCTGAGAGCAGGCTACTATTGGCTGACAATGGAGTCTGACTGCTGCAAATATGTGAAGAAATGCCACAAGTGTCAGATTTATGCGGATAAGATTCATATTCCTCCGACACTTCTGAATGTGATTTCATCACCATGGCCTTTCTCTATGTGGGGAATCGACATGATTGGCATGATTGAGCCGAAAGCGTCCAACGGACACCGGTTTATTCTCGTAGCAATTGACTACTTCACCAAATGGCTGGAAGCCGCTTCGTATGCGAATGTGACCAGACAGGTGGTTGTGAAGTTTATCAAAAACCAGCTGATTTGCCGCTATGGTGTGCCAGATAAGATCATTACTGATAATGGATCTAATCTGAATAATAAAATGATGGACGAGTTGTGCGCTGAATTCAAGATTGCACACCATAATTCCTCTCCCTACAGACCTAAGATGAATGGGGCTGTTGAAGCTGCCAATAAGAATATCAAGAAGATCATCCAGAAGATGACAGTTACGTACAAAGATTGGCATGAGATGCTGCCATTTGCTTTGCATGGGTATCGTACGTCTGTCCGCACTTCAACAGGGGCAACCCCTTTTTCTCTTGTTTACGGCATGGAGGCTGTTCTCCCAGTAGAGGTGGAGATCCCATCAATGAGAGTCTTGATGGAAGCCAAGTTGACTGATGCTGAATGGATTCAAAGTCGTTATGACCAACTGAATTTGATTGAAGAGAAGCGATTGACTGCCATGTGTCATGGACAGTTATATCAGCAGAGAATGAAGAAAGCATTCGATAAGAAGGTCAAACCTCGTGTGTTCCGAGAAGGTGACCTCGTGCTCAAGAAAGTCTTGTCTTTCGTGCCCGATTCCAGGGGCAAGTGGACTCCAAACTACGAGGGTCCATATGTTGTTAAGAGAGCCTTTTCAGGCGGTGCTTTGATGCTTACAACAATGGATGGGGAGGATTTCACTCGTCCTGTGAATTCAGATGCAGTCAAGAAATACTTTGCCTAGAAAAAAAGTATATGCAAATGAAAAAACAGAATAGCTCGCTAAGTTGAAAACCCGAAAGGGCGGCTTAGGCAAAAATGAGTGTCTCGGTGGAGAACCCGCAAGGGTAATCCAAGCAAAAATTCGAGACTTGAAAAAAAAAGTATATTTGCATCCCGCTAGATTGAGTACCTCACCCTGGGGAAATCTAGGCAAAAATTAGGGATTTGGCAAGTGCCTGCATCCTGACAAGACTTTCTGTTCCACAGCTGTCTGTTCGTCAGAGGATTCTCGATCGTCGTCAACTGAAGCTTCGCATACATCGAGATTCAAATTGGTAGAGAAAGGATCATTATGTTCAATGTAGCCCTCTTCCAATATATATCACTGATTTCAAATTTGTACAGATCTATGGAGTCTTGCCATTTGCAGGCTACCATTCCATCAAATAAACTTGAGCTTTTATCCAATTATTTGCACTCTTATTTGTTTCAATTCAACAAATGTTTTGCATATTTTAATTGATAAAATGTCATTGTTTTAAACAAATAAATTTTTCAAAATTGTTGTTTTAAACAAAGTGAATATTCACAACGACAAAAGGATACTCAGGGATGTCTCAGTGCTCTCCCGAGGGTGGTATGATTCCCAACAGGTAAGACATTGGTTCATATTCCTGGCATTTGATTGTATCCTCTTTCTCCTGCTTTGCTGTTAGGGTTGTTCCCCAAGCAGAGATGTTGTTGAAGACTCAGTTTCTTCTCCAGCAGTGATCTCCCCAGCATGGTTGTTCTCATTGTGGTAGATTCAGCGATTGGTGGATTGATATCCCGGTACCTTACCGCTGTCCTCAACATTTGTCGCAAGCAGAGCTGTTGGATGGGGTTGTTCCCCAGTATAGTCGCAAGCAGAGGTGGTTATTGAAGACTCAGTTTCTTCTCCAGCAGTAGTCTCTCCAGTGCAGTTGCCAGCAGAGTTGTTATGTCTCTCCTCAGCATGGTTGTTTTCCATTTTTCCCCAGCTTAGTCTGCAGAATGGTTGTTGTGGCAGTTTCTGCTTGTTGAAAGCTCTCTCAATCCCCAGTAGGGTCGGTTGGTGGCTCTAGCATCCCAAAGATTGGAATGATTCCCTGATTACTTTTGATCCTCAGTAGAGTGGCTTATTGCAGAATCTACTTGTGTGATCCGTCAAATGTATTGTTCTCCCGAGTAGAGTGGCCTGTTGTAGAGTCTACTTGTGTGGTGCTTTCTCCCTCAGTGGGTTGTTCCCCAAGAGAGTAGCTGACAGTTCTTCCCCAGTAGAGTTGCTTGTGCAGTTAGATTCTACTTGGATGATTCTCCTGCGGTGGGTTGTTCCCCGGATTTGTTTGGAGTTGCTTTCGCAGCAGTTCTTGGTTGAGCCATGAACTCTTGTTTCTCAGTTGATGCTGATCCCCTGCAGATATCCTCAGGATTCTCTTTGTTTCCCCTGCAGTACCCGCAGATCTTTGCTTTACAGCACGTGGATCTCTTGCAGATTGGCTTTCCAGTAGGTTTTTCACTGGAAGTATAGTACCGGGCGTTTGATTCCTGGGCCTGTCTGTGTTAGAATTGTCTGTTTTGTCAGCATTCATCAAACATAAATCACGCATATTCATGCATAATCATAAAACATTCAGATATTCATGTTGCATTGTTTGCCATATATCTTTTGTTTGTTGTCTCCTGCTTTGGGTGATATAGATCTTATAGATCTTCCCAAGCAGATGTCGGGTGGTTAAATCTCTCCATATAGAGTCAGCCCATAAGCAGAAAGTGTCTGTATTTTCCTTTTGTAGTTCCCCACTGAGATATATCCTCGTGGATGACGGTTTCTTCCGTTTCCTCCTAACACATATATTGGGATGGAGTTTCCTATTGAGCTATATCCTCATAGGACGTGTTTTGATTCAGTCCGTCTTTTCGGATCAATCCCGAATCGGCGTTGTGTCATCTGTTTCTTGTGCTTCCCTGTGGAAGAAATGAATGGTTTGCCCAGTAACCGGCATCATTTCATTTATCCCCCAGCGGAGTTTTTTTTCGGGCCTCTACCCTTATACCGGTAGTTGTAAGTCCTATGTTCTTGCTTCTTGGCAGAATTTGTGGTTATATACCTTTTATTCCTCAAGAAAGAGTTGTTGGTCTTCTACCCAGTAGTCGGTAGTCGTAAATCCTATTTGCCTGCTCTCCAGCAGTTTGTGTGGTTTGTTATAAACCCTATTTTGTTTCCCGTGCGGATTTGTGATTCATTCCATCCCCTCGCGGAGTTGTTGGTTTTCTACCCAGTATTCGGTAGATGTAAACCCTAATTTGTGGTTATTCCCACCAGAGTATGGCTACTACCCCGTATTCGGTAGTTGTAAGTCCTATCTTTTCCCCTCGCAGAGGTAACCTTCGTGGTTCGTTCTGGTTGATGATGGATTTTCTGTTGTTGTGGTTTTTATCCCAAACAGAGTTTGCGTTTCCCTGTGGAATAAGTTGAATAAGTGCTCAGTATTTGGCCTTCATTCGCCCTATCCCCCGTGGAGTTTGTGGTCTTCTACCCCGTATTCGGTAGTGGTAAATCCCATGTTGTGGTTGTTCTCCCCATCGGAGTTTGTGCCTTATGGTACGAGTGGATAATTGCCGGTTGCTTGCAATTTTATCCCAGCTGAGTCGTTGGTTTCTACCCAGTAGTCGGTAGTGTTAACCTCATGTTTCCTCAGCCATTGTCATACCCCAAAATTTGCCCACTAATCTTACAAAACATTTCTCGAAGCACTCCGACTTATTCTGCAAGGCACTGACCTTAAAGGAACAAAAGGCCAGCTCACAACGGACCCACTCCAGAAAAAGGCCCAAACTAGCTCGCTCGCTAGGCGAGCAATTCCTTCGCCTAGCGAACCCCTCGTTATGACACTCACCCCAGTGAAGCACCAGATCCAGTAAAAGCCCAAACTAGCTTGCTCGCTAGGCGAGCAACTCCTTTGCCTAGCGAAGCTTGCGAATATCAGAATTTCTGGGCTTCATTATGAGCCCATTAGGTCACAACAAGAGCATTATAAATAGCCAAGCTTCAGTAACGAAAAGGGGGAAAGACAGAGACGAAGACGGACAAAAACCCTGGCACAGAAACCCTGGAGGCTACCTTAGAGAGTTCCGAGTAAAGAAACCCTGAAGGCCGCTCCTCCGCTCCTCCGCTCCGAAGCTACCGCCGCCCAATTCCATCTGATACCAAGAGTGGTCAGTCCCTTCAACATCGCAGCTCGGTTGCAAACAGGTTTGCGTATCTCTAATGTTTTATGCTTTTAATCGATAATCTCTACATACATAAGGCATCATGATTAAATTTTCGGATATGTAATTTGATTTCACATGCGAATGTAAATATGCTTGAATATCCTGAATGTTTGTCCATGTTATTCCTGTAATTCAATGCCACAAAGTTCAGGGTTCCGGAGACCATGCTGCTATCAAATTCAAAACCAGCAGCCGCTCGCTAGCACATCGCTAAGCGAGCTTGTAGCGAGTACTCGCTAAGCCTTCGCTAGGCGAAGCAGGAGCGAACGAGACAGTGGCTGTTTTGTTTCTTTTCTGTTCTGCCTTATGTTTGTCTAATCAAGCTTCATTATAATTCTGCTTTATTTGGCCTGACTTTATGACTGTTGTGTTTACTTTGTGGTGCGATTTTCAATTGTACTTTATCTCGATGCTCTAACCCGTGTGCTGAATTGTGTAAAGGCTTACATATTCCCGAGGAAACGGCCGGCTAGGTATTCCACCTTATGTGTGGGATATCCCTATGGAGATGGATTCTGAATTACTTAATTTTAATGTGGAGATTCATCCTAAATTCTCTAGTTGATTTTAATGTATTGATTTCATCGATGTTAATGTGGACCTAATTACCTAATTGATTACGGCTATATAATTAATTGTAAAACTTTACCTTTGAATAAGTGATCTTGGACCTCTCTTTGTTACCCTTCGATTACGGTATTACGGTCATGCCCCGCGAATATGGGGATACACTTAGCAAAGACCCTTCGGTTAAATCATCATAGTCCCTCGAATGTTGCCTTTGTCCCTCGATGACCCTTCGGTGTAGCCTACGGTTAAATGATGATCGTCCCTTCGAATGCTAAGGTATCCTCACAACTGTTGCCTTCAATGACCAATCGATGACCCTACGATGACCCTTTTACATCCAAAGGAACTGCTTATTTCTCAATAGTAAGGACAGTTTTACCCTCATAAGGATAGGAAATGCCCGGAAAGACCTCAGATAGGTATAACTCTTAATTGCTTATTCATAATTTAAAACTACTTTTCACACCTTACACCTTTCAAAACCTCCATTAGAAAATCACCACTAGGCATACATTCGCACTAGAATCATTGCCGAGTTATATTTTTCTAAACAACTTTCAAAACTAAACGAGATAACCACTTTGTATACATTCATACAAGAATCATTACAAAGTTAAATTCTCCTTTTCAAAACACTTTCTACACATTTTTCAAACACTTTTTCAAACGAGAAAAAACATAAATGATTGAGCAATTAAGAGCCCATGGATAACCATGGATACAAAGGGTGCTAACACCTTCCCTTTGTATAATGTACCTCCCGAACCTAAGAATCTAAATTAAGGTCTTTCCTGTTCTTTTCCACCTTTCCTTATGGGATAAAAGAAAAGTCGGTGGCGACTCTTGCTAACCGCGACATTGCGATTAAAAAACACATTAAAGTCAGTTCACCGTATGACAGAACTGGCGACTCTGCTGGGGAATTACAAAGAGAGGTCACCTTAAAAATCATTTATGTTTTAAATTGTTCCTTCTTTTAAGGGTATTGTTGAGTGAAAGATCCTACACCCGGATCTAGTGTGCCTTAGGTAAGTAGCAATAGATCATCGCGGCTATCCGGCGTATACTGGAATGGTTAAAATGATGGCTACGGTTAATGTGACACTTTGGATGTCCTGATGTTCCTCATGTTTACTTGAGGAAAAATTTGGCATTCGCATGGTGTCATCAAAGCATTAACCAGACCTTTAGAACCCTAATTGACTCATCCTAGCCGTCATACCCCAAAATTTGCCCGTTGATATTACAAGGCATTTTTCAAGGCACTCCGACTTATTCTGCAAGGCACTGATCTTAAAGGAACAAAAGCCCAGCTCACAACGGACTCAATCCAAAATGGCCCAAACTAACTTGCTCGCTAGGCGAGCAATTCCTTCGCCTAGCGAACCCTTCGTCATGACACTCGCCCCAGCGAAGCACCAAATCCAGAAAAAGCCCAAACTAGCTTGCTCGCTAGGCGAGCAACTCCCTCGCCTAGCGAAGCTTGCGAACATCAGAATTTTCGGGCTTCACTCTGAGCCCATTAGGTCACAACAAGAGCATTATAAATAGCCAAGCTTCAGTCAGAAAAAAGGGGGGAGGAAGACAGAGACGAAGACGGACAGAAACCCTGGCACAGAAACCCTGGAGGCTACCTTAGAGAGTTCCGAGTAAAGAAACCCTGAAGGCCGCTCCTCCGCTCCTCCGCTCCTCCGCTCCTCCGCTCCGAAGCTACCGCCGCCCAATTCCATCCGATACCAAGAGTGGTCAGTCCCTTCAACATCGCAGCTCGGTTGCAAACAGGTTTGCGTATCTCTAATGTTTTATGCTTTTAATCGATAATCTTTACATATATAAGGCATCATGATTAAATTCTCGGATATGTAACATGATTTCATGTATGAATCTAAGTATGCCTGAATATTCTGAATGTTTGTCCATGCTATTCCTATAATTAAATGCCATGAAGGTCAGGGTTCCGGAGATCATGCTGCTGTCAAACTCAAAATCCGTCGCCGCTCGCTAGCACATCGCTAAGCGAGCCTGGAGCGAGCCCTCGCTAAGCCTTCGCTAGGCGAAGCAGGGGCGAACGGGACAGTGGCTGTTTTGTTTCTTTGCTGTTCTGCCTTATGTTTATCTGATCAATATTCATTATAATTCTGCATTATTTGGTCTGACTTAATGACTGTTGTGTTGTGGTGCAATTTCCAATTATACTTTATCTCGATGCTCTAACCCGTGTGCTGAATGGTGTAAAGACTTACATATTCCCGAGGAAACGACCGGCCAGGTATTCCACCTCATGTGTGGGATACCCTTATGGAGATGGATTCTGAATTACTTGATTTTAATGTGGAGATGCATCCTAAATTACCTAGCTGATTTTAATGTATTGATTTCATCAATCTTAACGTGGACCTAACTACCTAATCAATTACGACTATATAATTAATTGTAAAACTTTGTCGTTGAACATGCGATCTCGGACCTCTCTTTGTTACCCCACGATTACGGTATTATGGTCATGTCCCGCAAATATGGGGATACACTTAGCAAAGGCCCTTCGGTTAAATCATCATAGTCCCTCGAATGTTGCCTTTGTCCCTCGATGACCCTTCGGTATAGCCTACGATTAAATGATGATAGTCCCTTCGAATGCTAAGGTATCCTCACAACTGTTGCCTTCAATGACCAATCGATGACCCTGCGATGACCCTTCTACATCCAAAGGATGAAACTACTTACTTCTCAATAGTAAGGACAGTTTTACCCTCATAAGGATAGGAAATGCTCGGAAAGACCTCGGATAGGTATAACTCTTAATTGCTTATTCACAATTTAAAACTACTTTTCACACACCTTACACCTTTCAAAACCTCCATTAGAAAATCACCACTTGGTATACATTCATACTAGAATCATTACTGAGTTATATTTTTCTAAACCATTTTCAAAACTAAACGAGATAACCACTTTGTATACATTCATACGAGAATCATTACAAAGTTAAATTCTCTTTTTTCAAAACATTTTCTAAACAATTCACGAACACTTTTTCAGACAAGAAAAATAATATAAGTGATCAAGCAATTAAGAGCCCATGGATAACCATGGATACAAAGGGTGCTAACACCTTCCCTTTGTATAATGTACCTCCCGAACCCAAAATCTAAATTAAGGTCTTTCCTGTTCTTTTCCACCTTTCCTTATTGGATAAAAGAAAAGTCGGTGGCGACTCTTGCTAACCGCGACATTGCGATTAAAAACACACAAAAGTCAGTTCACCGTATGACACTAGCCATTAGAAAGTAGTGAGATAACTGACTTCGGTTCCGACTGGGGTTGGTTGAGACTCGATACTACACTCTTTGAGATTGGACTTTAGGGAAGCTTTGGTCAACCACTCGGCGTTGCACTGAAGTGGACTTAAAGAAAGGTCGATGATCTGAGATCCTTCTAGAACCCGGTTACTATTCTAGGACAGGTTGAACCAACCAAACTTCAGTGGGGAGAGTACTTACCTATGGAACTCATGCAAGCCTTAAAACTTAGGAATGATGGTTGTGTGATTTGCTTGTGCTTGTTATTTACTTAACATCATAACATCATCATAACATCATGGCATTGAACTAACCATTTCGAGGACTTAGGGATTTAACTTTGCTCTATTTTGTAATAAATAAATAAATAATAATAATAATAATTAAATTCCAAAAGTCCTTGAAAACATTTCATACATTGCATAGCATAACATTGCATAACAGGTGTTCTAAAGGGATCAATGTTCTCACGGTTTTCATGCAAACAGAAAAATGGACCTCGGACAAACTGTCAAAGATCTCCATGCTCAGAATGCTCAACTCCAGGAGATGATCTTGAACTTATCCAAGGGGCAGGAAGAACTGAAGGCTCTCTTGCTCGAGAAGAAAAAAGACAAGAAATCTGTGAGGCACATTAACCCGGGAAGAAGGCAGTTTACGAAGATCAATATGACTTTAGCACAAGCACTGCAGGGTATGCTAAAAGCAAATTTAATTACCCTCAGAGATCCTCCTGCAAAACCCAACACTACTTCTCCTAGTTATAATCCCAACGTCAGGTGTGCGTATCACTCCGATAGCCCCAGGCATAATACAAACGATTGTTGGTCGTTGAAGAATAAAATTCAGGATATGATCGACGCCGGAGAATTTGAATTGGATCCGCCTGAGACTCCTAATGTCATCACTGCCCCCCTGCCTAATCATGACAAGACTGTCAATGCTGTGGAAGATGCTGATAACGATTGTGACTGGGATAGCTGGATTTTCCCAACAATTGGTGACGGACTCAATAATTGGAAGGCTGAAGACACTATCCCGATTTCCTTTAGTCAGGAGTAATCATTATTGCCTATTTTAGTGTTGCAACTTTTTAGTTTTTACAATTGAACTTCTTAAAGCATTGTGTCTATGCCTGGGGCACAATAGCTAATTTGTTAAGGGTTTTGTCATTTCATAAGCATATTCATATTCAATAAATCAATGGGCTTTTTGCATTCAAATATTGCGCTCTTTATCTTTCCTGTCATCTTTTAAACAAGCTATGTTTTCTTGCACACACTCACGTAACAAATTGCAGATCCATAGCCACTCTGGATCCTGTTGATAATAATTCTGCTACTGTTCATTATGACTTTGAAAATCCGATCTACCAAGCCGAGGATGGAAGCGAGGAAGATTGTGAAGTCCCTGGAGAACTGGCCAGACTACTGCAAGAAGAAAAGACTATACAGCCGCATGAGGAATCAATTGAAATTGTAAATCCGGGTACTGAAATAGACAAGAAAGAAGTCAGAGGTTTCTTGGGACACTTGAATTACATTGCCCGATTCATCCCACACTTGACTGCTACCTGCAAACCCATCTTCAAATTACTGAGAAAAAATCAAGAGATGGTATGGAATGATGTATGCCAAGAAGCTTTTGACAAAATCAAGAAGTATCTCCAAGAATCTCCAATTCTGATGCTACCAGTTGAAGGAAGACCTCTAATCATGTATTTGACCGTGTTAGAAAATTCAATGAGGTGTGTGTTGGGGCAACATGATGAGTCTGGTCGAAAAGAGCATGCCATATACTGCCTTAGCAAAAGGTACCGACTGTGAAACAAGATACTCATAGCTCGAGAAAGCTTGTTGTGCTTTGGCTTGGGCTGCTCGCCGACTAAGACAGTATATGTTGAATCATACCACTTTATTGACTTCTAAGATGGATTCTATCAAATGTCTATTCGAGAAACTTGTTGTCTCCTGAAAGAGTTATCACTGATAATGGTACTAAACTGAACTCTGCACGCAGTTCAAAATAAAAAAACCATAACTCTTCTCCGTACCGGCCAAGGATGAACGGCGCCGTGGAGGCTGCTAACAATGTCCAGAAGCTCATACAAAAGATAGCAGTAACATACAAAGACTGGTATGAGATGTTACCTTTTGCTCTCCATGGTTATCGCACTTCAGTGCGCACCTCGACAGGGGCAACTCCCTTCTCTTTAGTCTATGGAACGGAAGCCGTTTTACCAGTGGAAATTCAGATGCCCTCTCTAAGAATTATGAAAGATGCAGACTTAGATGAAGATGAATGGATTCAGACTCGACTCGATCAGATAAATTTGATTGATGAAAAGAGACTTGCGGTTGTTTGTCATGGGCAGATATATCAGAAGCGCATGACCCAGGCATTTAACAAAGAGGTCAAGAGACAGGTATATCAAATTGGCGACTTGGTGATCAAGCGTATCATTCTACCGCAAGGTGATCCCAGAGGTAAATGGACTCCCACATACGAAGGGCCATTTGTAGTTAAGAAGGTGTTCTCTGGTGGAGCCATGATACTTGCTACAATGGACGGCGAAGATTTCCCGCATCCTGTGAACGCGGACATAGTTAAAAAATACCACGCATAAAAGAGACCCGCTAGGTCGACGTATCTAGGCAAAAGTAAAGGCATCCCGGCGAACCAAAAGGGTTCGGGCAAAAATTAGGGATAAACATATAAAAATGTACACCCGGCAAGTCGAAAACCTGAAAAGGCGGCTTGGGCAAAAAAGGGTATCCTGGTGGACTGAAAACCTGAAAAGGCGGTCCAGGCAAAAATTAGGGATTAAAGCGTATGACTATGTCCTGTTCCCAGTCAGCTTCACCCAAGTTCAAAGGACTGAACAAGCTAATCACTTCTATCCGACAGCAGGAGATGAGATGCTTGAAGATATAATGACTGTAGTGGAATTAGAATCGATAGGACTTTTTTTGCATAGCTTCCTCTTTGTTTGCCTGACAATTTCCTCTTACTAGGATTTTTGTCTCCTTGTACACAAATTGCCTGTTTACGGGCCCTCTTTCAAATCAATACAATTTTATTTCCAAAAAGATGATTTCGTTTTTACTTTTCTGTTTTGTTTGCGTAAACGTCCATTGGTTTAATTTGAATTGATTTATGCATCTGAATATGATCAATGTTTACCAAAAATGCATGCCTAGAATAGCAATAGCAATTACTACACGACTTCAGGATCGAGGAGAAGGTCTAATCACGCTTCCCAATGAACCCGTTGCTAATTCTATTCCCCAACAAAAACCAGCTATTTCCCAGAAGAGGTTGGCATTACCAGACAGACTGGTCATCTCTTCCAGCCCTAGCCAGGCTCTGTTGAGTGTTTCCATCGTCAGACATAAATCAAGTATCCCCCGGCTAAGGAAGGATCATCAATACAAATATCTCCGACCAGCAGACTGAGATTTATTTCCCCAGTAGAGTCCCCTGGAAGAACGTTTCAGACGCATAGTGCATTCATTACATCATTTCACATCACATACCCGCATACAATGTTCACATCTATTTCATTCCGCATCATATACATTACATCGTTTCATAGCATGCACATGCATACCATGTTCGTAGGCATAAAACATCTCAGGCACCATGACATTGCATGAAACTAACTTGATCTTTCAGGTTAATTATCCTCCTGATCACATTCAAGATTCGAATATAGCTCTCGGATATAATCCATGTGACAAACTCTCTGACATCCTCCTAACGATGGCATCTATAAGCCCATCCCAGACATTTATTGCAAATACAACATATACAAATACTATCAGAGATAGCCTAGCGTACGGTTTATTCTGATTCAGCTCAACATATGACTCCTTCAACTCAGAGACGATCTAATGTATGATCCATTCTGACCTTCAACAACTCAGATGCGGTCTAATGTACGACCCAGTTAGACCTTCATCTCCTCAGATGCTACCTAGTGTACGGTACATTTCTGAAGTGTAGTCTAGCATATGACTACCCCCTTTTATCATCAGATTCAGCCTAATGGACGGCTCATTCTGCTCAGATACGGTCTAATGTACGACCCAGTTAGACCTTCATCTCCTCAGATGCTACCTAGTGTACGGTACATTTCTGAAGTGTAGTCTAGCATATGACTACCCCCTTTTATCATCAGATTCAGCCTAATGGACGGCTCATTCTGCTCAGATACGGTCTAATGTACGACCCAGTTAGACCTTCATCTCCTCAGATGCTACCTAGTGTACGGTACATTTCTGAAGTGTAGTCTAGCATATGACTACCCCCTTTTATCATCAGATTCAGCCTAATGGACGACTCATTCTGCTCAGATACGGTCTAATGTACGACCCAGTTAGACCTTCATCTCCTCAGATGCTACCTAGTGTACGGTACATTTCTGAAGTGTAGTCTAGCATATGACTACCCCCCTTTTATCATCAGATTCAGCCTAATGGACGACTCATTCTGCTCAGATACGGTCTAATGTACGACCCAGTTAGACCTTCATTCCCTTAGATGCTACCTAGTGTACGGTACATTTCTGAAGTGTAGTCTAGCATACGACTACCCCTTTTTTTCGTCATCAGATCCAGCCTAACGGACAGCTCGTTCTGCTCAGAGACGGTCTAGCGTACGACCCATTTGGATGTTCATTCCCTCAGATGCTACCTAGCATACATACATCTCTGAAGTGTAGTCTAGCGTATGACTATCCCTTTCATCCTCAGATGCAGCCTGACATGCCACAACTCCAACACGGTCTAACGTACGACCCATTTGGATCTTCAACTCAGATACGATCTGGCATACGATCCATTCTGATCCCTTATCCCCAGCAGTATATAACACACTCCGACTCCCCGGCGAAGTCGACAGCATAATAGAGGACTCACTATACAGTCTAACGTACGACCCGATATGACACCCATGTCTTCAGATATCGCCTAACGTACGACACAATCTGAAGCTCTCATCATCAAACTTCCTGGATGGCATCTTTAAGCCCATCTCCGTCAAGACTAATTGACAAGTGCAAATTTTTGGGGCATTCTAGTGTTCAATAATCTTCCACCTCCAGACCATGAATGGCATACTTGCCATCCTAACTCTCTCGGTTCAAGAATATTGAACAGGGGCAGCTGTCATACCCCAAAATTTGCCCACTAATCTTATAAAACATTTCTCGAAGCACTCCGACTTATTCTGCAAGGCACTGACCTTAAAGGAACAAAAGGCCAGCTCACAACGGACCCACTCCAGAAAAAGGCCCAAACTAGCTCGCTCGCTAGGCGAGCAATTCCTTCGCCTAGCGAACCCCTCGTTATGACACTCGCCCCAGCGAAGCACCAGATCCAATAAAAGCCCAAACTAGCTTGCTCGCTAGGCGAGCAACTCCTTTGCCTAGCGAAGCTTGCGAATATCAGAATTTCTGGGCTTCATTCTGAGCCCATTAGGTCACAACAAGAGCATTATAAATAGCCAAGCTTCAGTAACGAAAAGGGGGAAAGACAGAGACGAAGACGGACAAAAACCCTGGCACAGAAACCCTGGAGGCTACCTTAGAGAGTTCCGAGTAAAGAAACCTTGAAGGCCGCTCCTCCGCTCCGAAGCTACCGCCGCCCAATTCCATCCGATACCAAGAGTGGTCAGTCCCTTCAACATCGCAGCTCGGTTGCAAACAGGTTTGCGTATCTCTAATGTTTTATGCTTTTAATCGATAATCTCTACATACATAAGGCATCATGATTAAATTTTCGGATATGTAATTTGATTTCACATGCGAATGTAAATATGCTTGAATATCCTGAATGTTTGTCCATGTTATTCCTGTAATTCAATGCCACAAAGTTCAGGGTTCCGGAGACCATGCTGCTATCAAATTCAAAACCAGCAGCCGCTCGCTAGCACATCGCTAAGCGAGCTTGTAGCGAGTACTCGCTAAGCCTTCGCTAGGCGAAGCAGGAGCGAACGAGACAGTGGCTTTTTTGTTTCTTTTCTGTTCTGCCTTATGTTTGTCTAATCAAGCTTCATTATAATTCTGCTTTATTTGGCCTGACTTTATGACTGTTGTGTTTACTTTGTGGTGCGATTTTCAATTGTACTTTATCTCGATGCTCTAACCCGTGTGCTGAATTGTGTAAAGGCTTACATATTCCCGAGGAAACGGCCGGCTAGGTATTCCACCTTATGTGTGGGATATCCCTATGGAGATGGATTCTGAATTACTTAATTTTAATGTGGAGATTCATCCTAAATTCTCTAGTTGATTTTAATGTATTGATTTCATCGATGTTAATGTGGACCTAATTACCTAATTGATTACGGCTATATAATTAATTGTAAAACTTTGCCTTTGAATAAGTGATCTTGGACCTCTCTTTGTTACCCTCCGATTACGGTATTACGGTCATGCCCCGCGAATATGGGGATGCACTTAGCAAAGACCCTTCGGTTAAATCATCATAGTCCCTCGAATGTTGCCTTTGTCCCTCGATGACCCTTCGGTGTAGCCTACGGTTAAATGATGATCGTCCCTTCGAATGCTAAGGTATCCTCACAACTGTTGCCTTCAATGATCAATCGATGACCCTACGATGACCCTTTTACATCCAAAGGATAAAACTGCTTACTTCTTAATAGTAAGGACAGTTTTACCCTCATAAGGATAGGAAATGCCCGGAAAGACCTCGGATAGGTATAACTCTTAATTGCTTATTCACAATTTAAAACTACTTTTCACACCTTACACCTTTCAAAACCTCCACTAGAAAATCACCACTAGGCATACATTCGCACTAGAATCATTGCCGAGTTATATTTTTCTAAACAACTTTCAAAACTAAACGAGATAACCACTTTGTATACATTCATACAAGAATCATTACAAAGTTAAATTCTCATTTTCAAAACACTTTCTACACATTTTTCAAACACTTTTTCAAACGAGAAAAAACATAAATGATTGAGCAATTAAGAGCCCATGGATAACCATGGATACAAAGGGTGCTAACACCTTCCCTTTGTATAATGTACCTCCCGAACCTAAGAATCTAAATTAAGGTCTTTCCTGTTCTTTTCCACCTTTGCTTATGGGATAAAAGAAAAGTCGGTGGCGACTCTTGCTAACCGCGACATTGCGATTAAAAAACACATTAAAGTCAGTTCACAGTATGACAGCCATATTTTGGTATTCTACCCCGTATTCGGTAGTTGTGAACCCTAATTTCCCCTTTTGCAGAGTTAACCTTGTTGTTCATCCTAACCGATGATGGTTACTCTTTGTGGTTATCTTCATTCATTGATTCGATGTTGATACTCCTTTTGCTTGTGGATAATTGCCGGATGCTAGCAATTTATCCCCAGCAAGTTGTCTTCTGGATCATTGCCGTATGCTCGCAATGTTATCCCTTTTGAAGTTGCCAGTGGGTCTTTTCACCGGTTGCTAGTGATTTGTTCCCCGGATCATTGATTGTTTATCAATGTATCCCCAGCCAGTCCCTGTGGATAATTGTCGGATGCTTGCAATTCATTCCCAGCGGATCGCCTTTCATTTACCCGTTTGCTCGGTAATGATGGTTGCTTCTTTGATTGGTCATCATTATATACCTAGTTTTGGTATCCCGATGCCCTTCTTTTTGGTCGATTTATCCTTTGTTAACCCTTATACCGGTTGTGGATAGTCTTCCATGCGAGTGTGTTATCCACGTTCTGACGGTAATGGATAATATATCTCATGCACTCTTCAGTTGAAGCCTTCTGTGTTTCCCTAGTCGAGTAAGATTCGTTGTTTCCCTTTGCGGAGTCGAATATTTGTTGTTGGATGATTGCCGGATGCTTGCAATTTATCCCCTTTGAGTTGTCTTTCGGTTACCCGGATGCTTGGTATCGACTGTCTCTCTTTTTGGTTAGTCACCTATTATATACTTCGGTATCTCTGGTGTCTTTTCCTGTTGAGTATATTATTCACGGTCTGCCGGTAATGAATAATATATCTCTTTCACTCTTTGGTTGGAATCCTTTGTTGATCTTCCCCAGTAGAGTAAGATTCGTATTCTTTGTAGAATCGAATACCCATCCTTTAACCAGTTTGTGTTTTGGATGATGAGTGTTTTGGCATATATACCAATTCACGTTTTCGGTAGATCACCTATTATATACTTCGGTATCCCTGGTGTTTCTTACCATGCGAGTGTATTATCTACGGTCTGCCGGTAATAGATGATATATCTCATGCGAGTATTCTATCCACGTTCTGATGGTAATGGATATTATATCTCATGCACTCTTTGGGTTTGTGTCCCCAGTTGAGTAAGATTCGTCTTCCTGTTGTGGATTCGAATGTCCATCCTGTAAGTCGATTTGCTTTTTCAAGCCCTCCCTTCGGATGATGAGTGTTTTTGGCACATATACCAATTCACGTCTTTGGTAAGTCACCTATTATATACTCCGGTATCTCTGGTGTCTCTTCCTTTTCGAGTATATTATTCACGGTCTGCCGGTAATGAATAATATGTCTCATGCACTCTTGGGTCAATCTTTTGATTGTTTTCTCCGCAGAGTAAGATTCATATTCCTTGTGGAATTGAATATCCATCCTATAAACAAGTCTGTTTTTCTAATTTTCTTCAGGATGATGAGTGTCTTGGCATATATACCAATTCACGTTTCGGTCGGTCACCTATTATATACCTCGGTATCCCTGGTGTTCCTTCCTTTCTGCTCCCTATTATGACCTTGGTCCCCTGTGGAGTCAGATTTGCCTGAGTTGATGTACCTTTTTCAGGTCTTTCTCAGATGTTTGGATTGATTGATATCTCTCACCCTTATACCGGTCTTAGATATTCATTCTTCCTGAATTTGTTGCCCTTATACCGGTAACATATCATCCTTGGCTTCCCCTGGAAAGTCTTTTCTAGATTTCCCCAGCGGATTTGTGTTGCTATTTGTGTTGCTGTATTGGTGTTATCCCCCAGTACACGCATTTCGTGAGTCAGCTTGAGTCTTTCCATTGGATTGTGTTCCCTTGGAATTGCTTCTCTCCCCAGTTTGAGTCCTTTACTTCCCCAGTAAGGTCTCCAGTCTGATTTCTGTTATCCCCTTATCAGAGTCGTGTCTTGCACACGTTGTGTCAGTTGTGTTTTCCCCAACTCAAAGTCGTGTCCTGCTCACGCATTCTTTTTCTTTTATTATCCCCATGAGAGTCCTGTTAGAGTCTCTGTTCCTGGTGAGTGTATTACTCCGATGGATCGTCTTTTTTTTTCTGTGTGAACTATATCCCCACAGAGTTTGTGTCTTTTACATGCATACATCTGCATCATGAGGTCTCTTAGGGACCAAAATTTGTCTCATTACTGTTATTTAAGCCCATTCTACCGCGTCGATATGAAGATTTCTAAACTTCACTTCTCCGGCTAGAATGACCTTAAATAGGGGCATCTGTAAGACCCCAATTTTTGCCCTAAGATCCCTCATGGCCTCAAGGCATCATATCATGTCATATCGTTGCCTCAAGGATCATTTGTGCACCTTTGCTTCCCTCTTAGTGGGTGGGTACCTTGTGAGTGTGATTCTTGATCACCAAGCATGTATTGCATTTGTATATCATTGCTTTTCATTTGTTATCTAACCAAAAGTGCAAAAATATTGTCATCTAACCTTGTTTCTTGTAGCTGAAGCAATCATCAGTCAAACAGTCAAAATCAGCCATTGAGCTAGATGGTGACCATTCTTGAAGAATTTGGGTACCATGATCATTCATCAAGAGTTCATATGAGTTATGGTATCATTTGGCATCAAGATCTCAAGAGAAAAAGGCTTGAAATTCATCAGAACATGGCTCAGTCAACCAAAACCCTAGCAAAGTCAACTGTGGTCAACTGTGCATTTAATCAGGGATTTGAAGGTGTGAGATGGTTGGAAAGGTCTCATTCATGTCCATATAAGCCTCATTTGGCATTTCAAAGATCAAGGTTGAAGGATTTGAAGTCAGGCAAAAAAGTTTCCAAAAATGGAAATGACCTGTAATTTTCACCTGCCCAAAATGGAAAGTCATTCTCCTCAAAATTACATCATGAAGCAAGCTTCAAATCAAAATTTGTCCAACATGAAAGTTGAAGATATTGTTCTTGCCTTTCCAAAAAGTCCAAGAACACTCATTTCCCATTTATGGTTGGCAACTTATGATCAAATCATTTTCAGAAAAAGTTGAAATTCAAAGTGCCATAACTTTTGAATGGAAAGGCCAAATTGGATGATTCTTTTTTGAGCAAATCCCATTTGATGTGTACTATCCAAATCCATCATCACATTTCATCAAAAACCTTCACATAAAAAGGTCATTTTTCAAGTGGACCATTTAATTTTTGGTGGAAAAAAAGTCCAAATTTCAAAATACAAGGAATTTTCAAATGGGACCAATTCCAATAGCTTCCAAATGCATTTTATGATTTGCTCAAAGTGAAAAACTACTGTTCCATTGGTTCAAGGTGCATAAGGGCAAAAAGGCCATTTGACATAACAAGCTCATTTTGCTAATCATCCAATTTTGCTTAATCATGATTAAAGGGTGGATTAAGAGCATGTATAAAAGCCTAATTCTAACAGAATTGAAAAAAGGAATCATTTTTTCAGATCCAATCCAAAAATCTCACAAATTCTCTCACTTTTCTCCATTTTCACATACACTCTTTTTCATCAATTCTTCAAGAATCCTTTGATCTTTGTGCTTTCTTTTGTAGCATTCATCATTTGTAGGTAATTTTCAAGGTCTGTTGAAGCAATTAAGGAAGAAAACCGTGCCAATTCTCACTGTTGCAAAGCTTGCTCATCAATGGCAGCTGCAAAATTCTTCATGATCGTGCGTTTCTGAGCTGTGCTGAACCTTCCAATCACCTTCCTAACTATTGTAGGCCATCTGTTTCACTGAATTGGAGCCAAACACTCGCGGATTCCTCACTGCATAATCACAAGGTAAATTTTCGAAATCTTCGATTCTTGAAATCAGCATGTGGTTTAGATAGATCTTGCGACATAGAATAGACTGCAATTTGAATCGTGCTGAATCATTGAGTATTAGTGAAGATATCTTGATTTGAACATTTGAATGCAAAACTGTTTTAGCTCGATCTCGTTAGCATGAGTGAAATTAATTGAAATGCTTGCTAGATTCATGATCCTGATTGAATGCCGGTTCTAACCATATGCGGTTTGTGCCATTCCATGGAGATTTGTTCATCACGAGTTCTGGGAATGAAGAACAACGAAGAACACGAAATTCTGGAAAAATCGCGTGTTTGATCTTGCTGAGCCATGCGTTTCGTTTGAATTTTGTTTCCCGCTCGAAAGAGCCAATCGCGCCGTGCCATGTAATTTATTTAAACGCGGCGTTTTGCGCCCTGGTTCCGTGAATTACAAAAATGCCACTCAGCATTTATCCAATTTCATTTAAATGTTAATATTTATTTCATATTTTTACCAAACTTCCAAAAATCATATTAAATCCATTTTTGATCCAAATTGAATGGGACTTTTTTTGATAATCTCCAAATTTTGTCTAGTTCTTTTTAGGCATAGTAATTGAAGTTGTGCCTGGTGGATTTTTGAACTTGTCTAATGATCTTTGACATAGGTGCCTTATATGTATGTTTCACCATATTGATCATAAAATAATCATGCATTATCCAAAATGAATGAAATTTCACATGCTTGTTCTTAACTCTTTCCTGGGGATTTTGATGTATAGTTTGCTAATTTTGAGTTCCTGGTTAGAGAGATATGATGTGATCTTTTTGAGTGTGACAATATGTGTCACACTATGCTATGTTGTGTTCATGATTTAATTTTCCATGCTTACACTAGGTCTATGGCTCTGATTTTTTGCATGTGATATCATGTGTATGTCTAGTTTCACCATGAATTTTTGTAGGAATTGTTGATACATTTCCTATTTGATTGGCATTTTTGTTTGTTGTTTATCATTTTGTGAACTTTGTTTGAGTGATCATCTTCCATAGCTTATTCAATGCTCATCCCTTATCATAAGAAGATGAAATTTGGTGGAGTGTTTCTTGACATGTTTAGCTTCACTTTGCCTTTGGTCCCATTCATTTCCAATTTATTGTCACTGTTTTACAATTGATTGAAGTTGGTGCACACTTTATGACCTTGTTTGGGTTGATTTTTGCATGCCATGATTTCCTGATTTAATTCCCATACTTCCACGTGTCCAAATGCTATGAAATTTGATAGGTAGCTCATTGAATATGTTTTGTTTGATCTGGAATTTTTGTGGGATTTATTGAGCTGTTTTGGTATTTGTTTGAATGTAATCATTCTGTTTACTCATATGTGGTTCACACTTGCTTATTTTGACCTAAATTGTGCATGAAATGAAATTGGTGTATTGTTTTGATATGAGACCAATTAGGCTTTCTTCTTAATTGAATTATCTTGGTTTTGATCATGTTTCACTTGCTGTTTTAAGATTTTTCCTCCTTTTTGACCCTAGGCTTGTCCTAGTGGTCTTACTTCTCATGTTTGAGTTTGACTTTGACTTTTCAGGTTAAGAAGCAAAGTGCTTTAAAGGAATTAATGCAAGTTGATTGAGTTGTTTCATTTGACTATTGTAAACTAACTTGTTTGTTTTGTAGGGTGCTTAGCTCATTTGAGCTTTGAGCTTTGTGCTTTGCACATGTTTGATTGTGTTATCTGTTGGTTTTTACCTTGCTTGTCTTTGACTTTGTGATTGGTACTGATTATATTTGATTGATTTCAGGTACCATAGTCGCTTTAGTTCCTTGAGAACTAGCTATTGCTTTGCTTTGCTTAAGCATTGAGGTAGACTCTCTTGTCTCCATGTAGTCTGGAAGACCTGGCTTGTTATTTAGCCAGGCAACTGTCTGAAGTCCTCCTTAAGAGGCAATGTCTTTGTGTGTTTATTTTTTGTCCCCAAGCAGGTAAAGTCCTTTGAATAAGGCAATTGGTAGAATCCAAGAGATATGTAGCCTATCTCCTACTATTCTGTGAGTCTCTCACATTGCTCACACTACTTGTGTTTGATGCATGTTGAGTAAAAAACCCAAGATCTATCGAGTCTAACTTTGGGGAGAGAGTTCCATCTTTCTGAACTCCCCCACCTTCTGATATTCAATGCTCTCCCTGACCAGGGATAAGAGTGATGAGGCACACCCCTCATATCCTTTCATCTGCTTCATCTTGGCTCTCAATGTCAAGGTTAAGAGCGCCATCTACCCTATTCCAGTTGACTTTTAAAGTCCAACCTTTGATTGAGCCCAATTGTGTGGTTATAGTGTGTGCTACTTGAACTTGTCTGATTGATTATTTGATTCATTTGAACATGATTGCTTACTTGCCATTGTGCATTCATCATTATTGATTGTTAATTATTACATGATCATCATTGCATATCTTTGTGATCTATGTTTGTTTGCCCATTGAGGACAATTGTAAGTCCATATTGATTGGCTTTTGTTCCCATGATATGGAAGGATAGAGTGTAAGACCTCATTGGTCACTCATATCTTTTTGCTCTTGTTTGTTGTATGAGAGGATGCAGTTGTAAGTCCATGTGATGTGGCAGTTGTATTCCTATGACCATACTTTGGAGGTTGGTATAAGTCCAGATAGATTGGAATTCGACATCCAAGTTTTGCTTTACTTTAGGAGATTGGTGTAAACCCATTTATTGGTATCCGATATCCGCTTTTGCTTTTGTGAGATTGGTATAAGACCATTGATGGCATCCGGTATCATTGTTTTGTTTTAGGAGATTGGTGTAAATCCATTTAGTGGTATCCGGTATCCGCTTTTGCTTTGTGAGATTGGTATAAGACCATTGATGGCATCCGGTATCACCTTGCTCTTATTTGTTTACTTGCTTTGTCGCTCATTCCTAAGGACACACTTGAATCATCTTCTATATGATTTCAAGAGGTGAACCTTTCTAAGAAGTTTTACATTCCATCATCCATACCCTCTTTGTCCCAAACTTTTCACACTTTGCTTTCAAAAACTTTGACTTGTTGTGCAAACATTCTCATGTCTTTTCAAATTAGAAACTTGGACCATAAGTCCTTGACTTTTCAAACTTCACTTTTCATAACACTTCTTTGAATCAATCTTAATCATACTTTGACCATACTTTGTGAATAATCATAATCAATTAACTTCACCCATTCAATTATTTTGGCTTTGCCCATTGTTAACATGTTTTCATGCATTAGCCTTAGGTTTTAATTACCATAGTGGTTGATGTAATTCTTACCTTATCCTTAGTGAGTTGATTATAAGTCTTCCATACTTATTATAGGGTTAACCCCTCACTAGTATGTTGAAGCCGTCCTCGCATGGTGGATTGTTGATGTTGGTTGAGTTTTCTCCCATTGGTAATGAAAAGCCTTAGTGCTTGTGTTTTAAAATTGAACTCACTAATTTTTGGAAATCTTTTAGCCGAACTACGGCGTTTTGATCCTTACCTTTGATGGAAGGTACGTAGGCAACGGGTTCATCCGTTCGAACACAAAAATAACTAACTTGTACATTCTTTTCTCATCATCCCATTCATGTTTGCACAATATGTCAAAACAAATAATCATTTTCTTATACAACAAGTGTGAAAAGGGCTCCCTAGGAGTACCTAGGACGTGATGGGTGCCTAACACCTTCCCATTGCGTAATTTACCCCTTACTCAGATTCTCTGATCTTTTTCATTGGTTTTCTACGTGTAAAACTTCTTAGGTTTTTGTTCGCTTTTTAACCAGTCCTTAGGATAAATAAAAGTGCGGTGGCGACTCGATTCATTGTATGCTTTGCTTATGGTTTAATCAATAAATCATATAGCGACGAATACACCACTACACGTCCCACACTCACTTGCATAAATTATAAAATAAATAAATTAGAATGCATGTTTTTTTTTCATAATAACAAAAATAAAAAATTAAACTAAATACTTTTTCATTTTGAGAATACTCATAATACTTGGTCATTTTTATTTAATTTGTATTTACAAAAAAAAAAGAATAATAATTCTAATAAACTTGATATATTAAGATTAAGAAGGATAAATGAGTAATAAAGTTATTATAAATAAGGATAATAAATTAAATTTAAAAGCTTTGGGTGGGGTTGGGGTGGGTGCGGGGATGATACTAGCATCCCCTGCACCCATAATTAAAAATTGGGTTTCCACGCACCCATCACGCCCCTATTAAATCAGTTTTTCCCGTTAGATATAGGGCTAGTGAAGACAGTCCGTCATTGCATGTATTTATTCGAAGAATCAGAGTAAAACAAGTGAAAGTCAAGCAAATATGAGAAGGAACGACCAAAGAATGAAGTGAAAATAGCTAAGTGTGTAAATTGTGGACTTAGTAAAATTTTGAGTGAAAAAGGAGCAAAACGAGTGAAGCTTAGGAAATAATCACATCCACCATCGCGCAATATCGCACATGCGATAGGGCATTAAAAGCTTCATCGGCCGCGCGATGGTCAATTTTTTGGGTCTTTTTCTGACGCGTTCTGGTGCATTCTGACACCTTTAAGAAGGGAAATTTTGCAATTTCACAAGAGTTATGAAATTTGGCACAGGGAGCACAATTTTACAACATCAAAGGGTGATTTTGAGAGCATTGGAGTCCAATCCTTCAAGGGAATTCATATGATATTCTTCTTTATTCAATTGGTATTGTAATTTTAACTATGAGTAACTAAGCTTCTCTAGGTTAGGTTGTGTGATGATGAACCTTATTCAATCTTGTTGGTATTATATGTTTGTTTAAATTTGTATGAATCCTTTGAATTATAATTTTATTTAGTTGTTGCTTAATCTTAATGCTTTTTATTTGAGATACTCTGTTAATATGATTTTGGACACATATGGATTATTGACCCTTAGCCTATGTGTTGGACCTAAGGAAACTGTTCTACTTACGCTGGTTGAATATAAATACAAGACCTTGAGTAGTGACATAGGGAATTAACGTTTTGTACATATCCTAATCATGCTTACGTTGGCGGATTAGGGATAGAAAGCTTCGAGTAGTGGTTAGTGAGTTATTTCGTGAGGGATCAACTATAACGATTTTGTTAATTCGTCGTGAGATTATAAGGATAAGACCATTCATACAAGGCATCATACATCAACGAGAGAGGGTAAGAGGATTGTAATACACAACCTAAATCTCTTAATTACTTTTGTTGCAAACTCGTAATTTATTTTATGTCTAAAAACTTGAACGCCCCATCCCCCTATTTACTATTTTTCCTTTACATTGCACAATTATTGGCTTGGTCGAGCACAATCCCTGTGGATTCAATCTTTTATTACTGCGACACTATCAGTATATTTTTTGAGAAGTCATCAGCGGGGTGGTTGGGTCCGGTTGAGTATGATTTTTTTTTGTCATGCCTACGCTGATTCAAAGAAATCAAAGAACTATGAAGTTGCTGCTAAAGTATAAACTTCTCCTAATGATTGGAAAATTAACATTCCGACCTCTCTAGATAGAATATGTCAAGACTTTCCCAATCATTCTTTCACAATGTTTGACGTAATCTTTTAAGATATGAGTTTTTTCTTGTCGTTTACTACCTTTGAACAAGAAGTCCTTTGTTATCTAGTTTGGACGCCTTCATTATTTCACCCTAACTCTCAGGCCTTTGTTCGAGCTTTCCAGTATGTGTGTCGATATCTGAATCAGAAGGCTTCTATTAGACTCTTCTTCCATATTTTTTTGGTTGCTTGGGAAGGCTCTCCTCCTCCTCATGATTTAATTTACTTCAAACAATCTCCAGAATTGTTTGAGGTCTTTACCGAATCTTTAAAAAACTATAAATTTCATTATGTGGTGATTGAGCCTGTTACGACTGAGGCCCAATCTAATATATGTAGTTGCGAGGGGAGGCCATGGATGTAGTTTGCCATCCTGAATTCCCTTTATGTTAGAACTATGATATTTTTGGTCGAGGAAAAGAATACCTTTCTTTTAAGTTGTCAAACCTTTCTTAGGGTGACAAAGAGAGCTTAACCTCCATCCAATGTTTCGTTAGTGGATTTAATCAGATCTCCCCCATATGTCTTAAAATCTAAATCTTTTAAGACCAGGAATCAGTATGTAGACATGTGGCCCATGGTTTTAGTCGTGGACAATGATGACACTAAAATATTGTTAGGTGCGTTCGATGATCTTCTGGATAATAATATGGCTTTTGATGATAAACTCAAACCCTTAAAAAAGTCTCGCACTCAAGCTATGGTTAAGGCCGCCCAGGTTAAGCCTGCTCGTGAAAAACTAGTCTTTGGAGATGTTGGGAGCCCCTCGATGACCATTATTAATTTGGTGACTCTTCCCTTTCCATGCGCCCCTCTCTCTTCTAAGCGAATAAATAAATCAAATGCTGACAACTATAAAGAAGGGAAATGTGTGTTAATCCTTTTTAGTCCCTTTCTTACTTCTCGAGAAGAGTTTTTTGGAATGATTTCGAACGCATGATGCAAATTGCTGATTAATATGAGCCATCTGATCGCAAAAAAGTTTTTTTGTTGAATGCATTCCCTACCTGGATATGGTAGTTATCAAGGGTAGTTACTTTGAGTGGCTCCATGCTTATGGAGGATGAAAAGTTTTGTAATAGGGAGGAGAAATTTCGACCCAAAGTTGAGGCCTTGGAGAAGAAACTTGTAAAGGTCCATAAATAACGGTATGATATGACCAAAGATGGAAAGTCATCTAAGGATAAGTTAAAGATAAATGAAGACGATTTACAGACAATCCAAAAGCTCTAGATGACAATTAAAATGAGATATCTTTGTTTAAAGAAAGCCAAGAGTCTTTGAAAGGAATTTCATGAGGAGAAGGAAGAAATGAAGATTTTTATTGGCCTAAAGATAATTATAGAAATGGAGTTTGCTAAGGAGAAGGTGGCCATCATCGATGATGTGATGGCTTCGGCTAGACAATCATTCGAGAAAGGCGAGTTAAAGATCATATAAGCCAAGTCTCTTAACACAATTAAGACTTCATCATCTGGCAAAGTGAATACCTTGCCCGCCAAAAACTAAAAGACATACGCGGAGAAAGATGCCCTCGTTGACAAGGATATTATAAGTTTTTCCCATGAGGTGTCTCCTACAATACCTCCTGAAGGTCATGAGATTTCTTTTTGTGGGATAATAAGTTTGATAACGTCGACTTTGTTTATGGTCATCTCAATATGTCAGCAGATACTCAAAGGGCATGAGAGATGGCTCAAATGATAGGGACCTACATGCTTAATAGCTCACTACCAAGGGCAACTATGACCAACAAGTTCTGAGATTGATAAAACTTTGTTGGGGTCAGTAAAACAAAATCTGTCAACTATGGAGGCAACATACTTCGAGGCTCAACATGCTCTAGAGAAGTTAGAGAGAGAGAGAGAGAGAGAGATGACACCCTACGGGATTTAAAGGAAGTGACGAAGTTAAGGGATAAAGTGAAGATCATTTATGTTTAGGCATGATAGCAAAATCTAAATCCAGTCAAAATCGATCGATCCAACCCTAAATTTAACAATGAAAAATTGATTAAATCAGAGGCAGAATGGATAGAGGAAACTCAAATTTTAAAAACAAAGGCAGAAACAATTGAGTTGAAAATCCAAATTTTAAAAACAGGAACGAAATAGAATAGATGTTGATACTAATCCATCACTCATCCCCGCTTGACCTATTCAAAATTACAACATTTGAAGATAAGACAAGGAAATATGTCTTTATTGAAAATATAATTAATAATGTTCAAAAATCGAACCTCCATTGTTTTTTCTTCTTACATATAACATATCTTCATAATATTCTCAAATAAAAAAGATATTTTAAATACCACACACAATTTTGAAAATGTATACAAGAGTTATATCTAAATAAACAACAAACTAAACTACATTTTTGTGAGTCTGAAAAAGTAACAACAATGCTATAAATTATATATTATATTTAACTTTAGTGTTTAACCAAATGGCTCCAAATAAATATTGCATTATTATACTTCTTTCATTTTTAAAATAAACATCACTTTAATAAATAAAATTTATTTCAAAATAAATATTATTTTAATTTATCCAATCCTATTATTTAATCATTATCATGAATATTATTTTTAATATGTTAATAAAAATAAAATTAATATGAGTTGCGAGTTGTTACTGGGACTAGAATTCTCTATTTTGCAGTGCCCGAACAAGCTACTGAAAATTTCCTCTTCCTCCTTTCATAAAATCCACAAACTCTTCCTTTTCTCAACAATGGCAATTACGTTATTATGGAATCTTCAAAACCTATGGCCATTTTCTTCCTTCAAATCCAACGAATTCAAATCCTCGAAACAACTGGTAAACAAACTCAACATCCCCGATCACACCAAACAATTCGTATTCGCATTACGCGATCCCAAAACCCAATCCCTAATTTACATTCTCTCGTCTCTTAACCTATCGGAACGATCGTCTTTCGATGCGCAATCTCTCATCGATGAAATTAAACCTGACGCCGTTATTGTTCAAGCTGGTCCCGGTGCCGGTGGTTTTTCCCCTTTTGAAGACGAGGAGTTTGATGTTCCGGTACCTACTTCTTCTTTTGGTGTTGTTAAACGGTGTTTTGTTGATAAAATTGGTAGGGATAAGTATGAGAGTGTTGCGGGGGATTTTGTTCTTAGGGAGATTTTTGGGACTGGGTTTAATGGCCATTTGTTGGCGGCTAAAAAGGCTGCTCATGATGTTGGTTCGGATTTCATTGTTGTTCAATCGCCTTTAGGGAGTTCTTCTTGGAGTAACAACAATGATAGTAATAGTAATAGTAATAATAATAATAATAATTCTGGTGGTGTTGATGGTGGAAATAGGTTTATGAGTATTGTGAATAGTTTGGTTCCTCAGCAGCAAAGTGCGGGGTTGATGGCTTTGAGGAGGTTTTCTGTTAATAAAGATGTTAGGATGGTGTTGGCAGAGGGTTTATCTGGCTATATGGATCCTCTTTTGATTGGTAATAGTAAGAATGGCTCTGTTTCAGAGGCGGGTTCGGTGGAAATTCAGCCGACAACTAGTTATGATACTCCTGCTTTTGCGAAGTCTGTTTATCCTTTGCTTGAGGACTTGCATGATATGTTTTCTGATTTACCGTCGATGGGGAACGCGTTGGCGCATGTGCAGAAGATGTTGTTGGATGTGAATAGAGGGGAGGTTCTTGATACTAGAATGGTTTCTGAGGTTTATACTTTTAGGATTGCAGTTGAGGGGCTTAGGATAGCTTTAAATAATAAGGGGTTGCGGCCAATTGGTGAGAAAGGTGTTTCGAAGTCGGATAAGGTTGAGTTCTCGGAGCTTGAGGTTGATGAGAAGTCACAAGTGCTGTTTGCACAGTCTATTCGCAGCCAGACAGATAGGTTTAAAACCATTGTGGCAGTAGTTGATGCTGGTGTTTTAGCGGGTATTAGGAAACACTGGGATACTCCTCTTCCTGATGAAGTTAAAGAGCTTGTTGGAGAATTAATCACATATTCTGAAGGTAAAGGGGTTAGTTTAAATTATGGTGACAGGAAGCGGTTGTTAGCAGATAGACCTGTGGTGGCAGTTGGGGCTGGAGCAACAGCAGTTTTAGGAGCTTCATCTCTGACCAAGGTGGTTCCCATGTCGACGCTGACCAAGGTTGTTACTTTCAAAATTCCAACTTCACTCAAGATTATTCTCAGCCAAATGCAGAAAATACTGAGTGTTGCAGTTGGTCCATCTAAAGTTGTGGCACCCGGCTTTGCGACTTCTGGAGCCAAAACATCGGGTTTCATGAAGGCAGCTGCATCTGCTGAAAAGATTAGAGTCGTTACTCACAGTGTTATAGCCTCTGTTGAAAAAACCAGTGTTTCAGCTATGAGGACGGCATTCTATGAAATAATGAGGAAGCGAAAGTTGCAGCGTGTTGGCTTCTTGCCGTGGGCTACATTTGCAGGCAGCATCGGAACTTGCACAGGCTTGCTTTTGTATGGTGATGGGATTGAGTGCGCTATTGAATCTCTCCCTGCCGCCCCCTCAATCGCCAGTTTGGGTCGTGGAATTCAAAATCTACACGAGGCATCTCAAGCGGTGATGCAAACAGAAGGAACTAGAGTCCAAAAATCAATAGAATCTCTTGTAAACAGAATAAGAAAGGCAAGGGATCAATAGAGAAACAATATAATTCTTTTTGATGTATAGTTGTTTGTGGTTTTCTTCATAAAGTGGTGATAACATGATTGGTAAGCGTTCTTTTTTATGTACATAATTTTTTGTTGCAGATCTGGTCGAATTTTACAGTGCTTAACTTTATATTAGGAAGTGTATAATACATACACATTTTTTCAATCATAATGGACATGATTAGAAAAATGAATATTTTTCCCTTCTTCCTCACAGCTGTTCTATTTGTTTTAATCTTAACATGTATCCTTCCATTCTTTGCTGTTAAAGAAAGTTTTTTGTAACTTCTCTGGTTCATATTAACCCTTGAAGTGGACCATATCTGATTGATTCGCAAATACATACTTCCGACAATTAAGAAGCCCTGTATTTTTGAGAAGTAATATAAAATACAGGCCTTTTAATACTTTCAAATTTTGTGATGCATAGTATTATTGGAATTGATTTTGTGAACATTGAAGATTCAAGCTCACAAAAATGGTTTCTTTTACTGCAAGTGGTTCCGAAATTCAAATTTCTTGTCTAAACTTATCAAGAGGTCAATTTGACCCAGACCATTTGTTAAGTAGCTTACACCATAAACCATGTAATAATGCAACATGATCTTTGTCCTAAAAAACACAATCCTAATTTCATGGTCTATTCATTTCTTTTTAATATGAAGAAAGGCATCATGTCTGGCCAGGTTAATAGTTTTTGACTTATTTTACAAATCATGTTTGCTGTTTGGAAGCTAGAATAGCATCAATGTGATAGTGTTAATTGACATCTAACAAGATACTTAATGCTCAAATTCCATGGAGATTATTAATGCATGTGCTCTGCTTTGGTATATCTTTAGTTCAACTCTAGTATATATAACTTGGAATTTAATACATTGGATTTTGATTATTTGAAGATTAGTAGTGTGTTTGTGCATCGGTTTATTATGAGTTACACACATTCCAATGCACAAAATATGAGAGCAGAAATTTCTTGCTACTGTGTGAATGTGAGTCTGGCAGTGGCATGGGTTTTGGACGGATACACAGACATGGTATGAGTTTTTTTCTTACAATAAACATGCTATATGAGTTGGTAGTTGTTAATGTTACAAGTATCTAGAATTTCAGTGTTTTACCTTTGTTTGATAATGTGGAAGAGTAATTAGCATATGCTCATATTCTTTTTAGTTTCTTTTCCTACATTGTTCTTAAAAGTGATGGATGGAGGCATTAGATTTACTATTTATGATTCTTGTTGCAGTAGAAACTTTTCACATTTTCTTCAAGCTCATTCTCAACATCCTTTTCTTGGAAGGTTACTGTAAAGTTGTAAGTACAAGTAGAAAACAATAGCTTAGTTTTTCTTCGAATTCCTGTCACTTTCCCTGAATTGAAATTACTAATTAGGACAAGTCATTCACATTGTGTGTACTTTATTCATGAATAGCTAGTATTTGTTTTTATTTGTTGAATAAATGTAAAAAAATGATCCCATACTGAAACAAAAAAATCATAGTTTAAACAATATCTTCTTACTCTAATGCATTTTGCAGCAATAGCATCTTCAAAGCCAGTTGAGAAGATTTTTTTTGAAGATTTAGATTAAGGAAAATGTAAGAGTTTGGATTTAGGGAGTGTGATAGGAATGAAAATTTAGGATTCTGTAATTTATATTGATGGCAATTTGCAGTACATAAAATGATGAGTACAAAGATAATAGTGGAATGTAATTCCACTTCTTACGGTACGGAAAATAAGATAGAATCCAAGGGAAGAGAAGAATAATTCCAAAAGGGAGAAGGTTCTAATTACTCCTGCCATCACTAGATCCCTAGCTCCCACTAAATAGTAAAGTCCTCCAAAAGTTTGTTAGGCTTTTTCTCTCTGGTACTCTTTCTTGTTGCCTTCCTTTCCGCATCACATGCCACCTGGCCTTTTCTAATTTTTGTATTAGCTCCCATCAATGTTTGTGAAGTTCCATTTGTACCCTCAGCCTCAATCATAACATTACTCCCTCCATTGAAACTAACCTTGTCCTCAAGGTTAAGGGATGGAAATGTGGTCTGCAACTGACACCAATCCTCCCAGGTAGCATCCTCCGCTGCGAAACCTGTCCATTGAACCAACACCTGTCTGATTGGTCTATCCTGAACCATGATCATGCGAGACTGCAGAATACGTTGAGGCATGATTAGAGGACCGTGAGCTGTGGTAATCAATGGCAAGGGCATATAGGGTGTGGAGTGAGGCCCCTGGCACGGTTTGAGAAGAGAGACATGAAACACGGGGTGGATTTTTGCCGTTGGAGGCAGTGCTAGTTTGTAAGCCACTGTCCCGACACGCGATAACACTTCGAAAGGCCCAAAGTAGCGAAGACCAAGCTTTTGATTCTTACGCAAGGCAACAGAAACTTGACGGTAAGGTTGAAGCTTGACTAAAACCTTGTCACCTACTGCAAATTCGACGAAGCGACGCCGTTTATCAGCAAATTTTTTCATATGGTTTTGAGCCTTAGCCAGATTGGCTTTCAGTTGAGCTAAAACAGCATCACGCTCACAGAGTAAATCCTGCAAGGTAGGAGGATCAGATTGCTGTAATTCATACTTAATCACTTGAGGGGGGTCTCTGCCATACACTGCTCGAAAGGGTGTCATGCCGATGCTGGTGTGGTATGAAGTGTTATACCAGAATTCCACCCAAGGCAAGAACCGAAACCAGTGTTGTGGGTTGTCTGCGGTGAAACAACGGAGGTACAACTCTACACATTTGTTAAGTGCCTCTGATTGACCGTCCGATTGCGGATGATAGGCAGAACTCATGTTCAGAGTGGTGCCACTTAGTCGAAAAAGGTGTTGCCAAAACTTGCTGAGAAAGACTTTGTCACGGTCCGACACAATACTCTTGGGAAAACCATGGAGTTTGACAACTGAATGCATAAAAGCGTGAGCTACAGAGAGGCTCGAGTAATCACTCTTCAGCGGCGTCAAGTGACAATATTTGGAAAGGCGATCAATGACCACTAGCAAGACGGTGTAACCGTGCGATGGGGGAAGCCCGGTAATGAAATCCATTGCCACATCTTCCCAAATTTGTGAGGGGATAGGAAGTGGTTGGAGCAGGCCCGAGGGTAGTGTGTTAGCAGTCTTGGCTTGCTGACAGATGAGGCAGTTTGAGATGAAAGTAGTGACATCTCTGTGCAGAGTTAACCAAAAAAATTGAGCAGTAATGCGTGCTTTGGTGCGAGTAATGCCGGAATGGCCTCCCAACTGGGAACTGTGAAATTCCTGAAGTATAGAATTAATCAGGTCAGGCGCTGCAGGTATCACGAGTCTGTCTTTCCAGTAAAGTAACCCATTCTTATGGGAATATGCAGTTTTTGGTGGCGAGCCTTCAATACACTGCTGTAAGATGGATGCATATAAACCATCTGTTATCCCCGCTTGTTTTATCTGTTGCAATAGAGAGGAATGTATGGAGGAAAGGGATAGCATGAAGGAACGGGACAAGGCATCCGCTGCAATGTTATCCTTTCCCGGCTTGTACTCAATAGTGAAATTATACCCCAAAAATTTATGAAGCCATGCCTGTTGTTCCGGAGTTTGGATGGACTGTTCCGTCAAAGATTTAAGACTCTTCTGATCCGTACGTATGATAAATTGATGACCGATGAGGTAGTGGCGAAATTTGGAAATAGCCTCACTAATAGCATATAGCTCTCGCACATAGGCACTCTGTTTTTGCATCCTTGGGCTCAGCTTTTTGGAGAAAAAAGCAATGGGATGTTTGGCTTGACTCAGTACTGCCCCAATGCCAGATCCGGATGCGTCAGTTTCCAAAATGAAGGGTTTGGAAAAATCTGGTAAACTGAGAACAGGCGCAACTGTTAATGCTCGTTTCAGATTATGAAATGCCGCAGCAGCCTGGTCATTCCAAAGGAATGAATCCTTCTTTAGAAGATCAGTTAAAGGTAGAGCAATCGAAGCGTAACCTTGTATGAAGCGCCTATAATAACCAGTGAGTCCAAGGAAGCCGCGTAGTTGTTTCAGATTAGACGGTCTTGGCCACTCAAGCACTGCTTGTACTTTTGAGCTATCCATTGCAACACCTTGCCCTGAAACTGTATGGCCGAGGTAGTCAATCTGTGTAAGGCCAAAGCAACACTTGGAGAGTTTAGCACACAAGGAATGTTCCTGTAAAAGCTGCAAGACCTCCTCCAAATGACACAAGTGAGCATGCCAAGAAGGACTATATATCAGAATATCGTCAAAGAAGACCAACACTGACTTACGAAGCTGTTGGCGAAACACTTGATTCATAAGGCTTTGGAATGAAGCCGGCGCATTTGTCAACCCGAAGGGCATTACGAGCCACTCATACAACCCTTGGTGAGTTCGAAAGGCAGTCTTGTGACGATCTTCAGGCCTAACCAAGATTTGATGGTAACCGGACAACAAATCTAGTTTGGAAAAGGAAGTAGCACTGAACAACTCATCAAGCAATTCATCCACGGTAGGAATAGGGAAACTGTCCTTTATAGTGATAGCGTTTAGAGCTCTATAGTCGGTACAAAATCGCCATGATCCGTCCTTCTTTTTGACCAATAATACCGGTGATGAAAATGGGCTAGAACTTGGCTGTATAATACCCTGTTGTAACATTTCCATGACCATTTTCTCAATCTGTGATTTTTGACTATGAGCATAGCGGTACGGTTTAACCTTGACAGGGTTACTTCCTTTAACAAGGGGAATGGCATGGTCCTGAGTCCTTTTAGGTGGAAGGCCAGTAGGAGGGTTAAAAACCATACTATATTTCAGGAGCAGTGTACGCAATTCATGGTCGAGGTCCATCGGTATCTCCAAATTAGGAGTGACAACACTCTGTGTACTGATAAAGTGGAGTGAAAAACACTCAGCAATAGATTTAGTAGCGGACAATCTTTTAATGTGATGATAGTGGGCCTGAGAAGGAGTCCTGGTTTGTTCACCGTGCCAAGTAATAAAGGTGTTGTCTAGGTGGAACTTAATAGACATAGCACGATAATCGGCGATATGAGGACCTAGTGTGGCAAGCCATGGTGCCCCTAGGACCAAATCTGCACCAGTTAGGGGTAGTAAATAGACAGGTAATGTAACTGTGTGACCCTGAATTGATACCTGAAGGTTGTTGACAAAACCAGCTACTTCTAAGGATTGTCCGTTTCCTACCAACACTTTGAATTGAGAAGCATGCTCAACAGGAAGTTGTAAGAACTTTGCAATGCGTGGTTGGAGGAAGTTATCCGAGCTGCCACTATCTATAAGAACTTGGACCGGTTTCCCTTGAATGTGACCCAAGAATCGGAGAGTCCCCACTCCCGCGGAGCCATTAAGGGCATTGAAGGAGAGATGGTGGTCCTGAGTGTTTTGAGTCTCTTCGTCAGTGGCGTCCACAGGAGAATCCAACAAACCTTCCTCGGATGTTACAATATCTTCATCATCGGCTTGCAATAGAAGGTACTGACGATTCGGACAACGGTGAGAGAAGGAAAACTTCTCGTCACAAGTGAAACAAAGGCCCTTGTCCCGGCGCAACTGCATTTCTGCCGGCGAGATATTCTTGACGGATGGTGTACGCGACAGTTGTGGTCTGGGTTTAAGGTTGGGGGTGGGAAGAAGAGGTGGTAATGGGTTTTGGTTTATCGTTGAAGTTGGGTTACGATTTTGGTTATTGGGGAAAGAAGAGAGGGGTCGGGTTATTGGAGCTGCTTGGAAGGGTTTGGGCCGGGTCGGGTATTTTTCTTCAAACAACTTGGCCAAGGCACAGGCTCTGGAAAGGGTACGGGGTGATTGGGCCAACACGTCACGTTTGATTTCGGGTCGGAGTCCGCTAATGAAACAATCCAAAATAGCATCGGAGCTTAACCCTTCAGATCGATTAGCAAGAGCGGTGAATTGCAGGTAGTAGGAGTTAACAGTGTCTGTTTGGGTGAGTTTGAAGAGGGTGTTGCGGGGTAAATCGTAAGGTGAAGGTCCGAATTCAAGTTCCAGGGCTCTGGTAAGGCCAATCCATGACTGAAAGGGATTGTCGCGTGCTCGCATTTGAAACCAGGGAACAACATCCTTGTCCATGTGAACAGCGGCGATGGTCAAACGCTGCGTATCCGGTGTTGAATAAAACTCAAAGAACTGCTCTGCTTTGAATATCCAATGGAGCACATCATTTCCATCAAAACGCGGAAAATCAAGCTTCACGTTTCGAACCTGAAATGGTGGCGGTGTCGTGTGTGAGTTTGACCCACCTGAGATGGCTGAATCAATTTTGAGTGTACCCAGATGAGCCTCAACGCGTTCCAAACGACCCAGATCTGTGTTTCGATGATGGAGGTATTCAGAGTGGCGTCGCTCGGCATCCTCTGCGAGCTTCTGTATGGTAGCGGCCATGGAGGTGATTGCCGTTTGGAGTTCCTTCATACGCGTGTTTTCAGCCATAGTGGGGATGAAAGCACCAATGTAAGAGTTTGGATTTAGGGAGTGTGATAGGAATGAAAATTTAGGATTCTGTAATTTATATTGATGGCAATTTGCAGTACATAAAATGATGAGTACAAAGATAATAGTGGAATGTAATTCCACTTCTTACGGTACGGAAAATAAGATAGAATCCAAGGGAAGAGAAGAATAATTCCAAAAGGGAGAAGGTTCTAATTACTCCTGCCATCACTAGATCCCTAGCTCCCACTAAATAGTAAAGTCCTCCAAAAGTTTGTTAGGCTTTTTCTCTCTGGTACTCTTTCTTGTTGCCTTCCTTTCCGCATCACATGCCACCTGGCCTTTTCTAATTTTTGTATCAGCTCCCATCAATGTTTGTGAAGTTCCATTTGTACCCTCAGCCTCAATCATAACAGAAAAAGAGAAATGTTTGTGTGATTTGCAGTCAGATTCTCTATTTCTACTATCTGAGCAATAAATATAATTTACATTTTATTTTTCAAAAAATTAAACACTCACTATAAGAGTTAGAGTTTGACCCAACTCACACCCAAAACTTTATTGAACTTGACACGGTTGATGACCTGTTGATGACTTATGATCTGGTTGATAGACTTCTATGTCGTATCAGAAACCGACATGGATCTTCGGAATAGTTACTACGTAAGTGTGCATATGTACATGAATATATTTGCTATCAACTTTCAATACTCATTAAAATTGTCTACATGAATCTATTTGCTACCAACCTTCAATACTTACATTAAAACCCTGGTAGGGCTGTTAAGTTATAGTTTGATCAAAAAATTAACCCGAACTAAACTGAACTATAGTTAAGGTTATTTAAATAGAACCTGACTGAAGTTATAATTGAATTGAACCAAATTCATTGATTTAGTATGCCAGTTTGGCATTCCGAATCGTATTTAGAAGATAAATTTTCCCAAATCAAACCACCAAATAGTTATACTTAGATGATTTTTTTTAATATTGTTTTACATGTTTTTTTATTTAAAAATCATTTCCTATCTATTTGACAAACACAACCTCCAATCTTCAAATCAAAATCACAAAACATAAAGTGTACTAATACAAAAAAAAAAAATTAATTACTATACACTGTCAGCGTAAAAAATTTTACACCGTCGGTTCATCACCATCACCCGTTTGTATTACTTTATAGATTTTTAAAATAAAAGTCAAACTTTTTTTAATATCCAACGTCTATAATTAACTGATGGTATAAAACCCTTTTACACTGACAGTGTATTTCAATTAATCTCAAAAAAAAAACCACAAATTAATCAATTATAGTATCTAATTACAACTATTACACAAAAGTGTACCAATATTTTGAAACTCCTTCATCTTGCAAGATCTTCTTCATCATCAATATTAACCGGTGTTTAAGATGTTATCTCTATAAAACAAAATTAAAAATTAACATAAATAAACCAAGTTAAGTTCTGAGCTATAGGTATATCATGTACAAAAACCAAGTTCCACATTTACATTAAAACACAAATGAACTTGTCCTCCAAAACTTGTTCATTTCCATATTTACATTTTGCAAAGTAAAATCTGATTGTTTTTCTTCTCGAATTCCTTCAGCTAATTGCCATCACCTAGAAACCTTTGCAAGACTTGGGTGACAAAATTCAGATCCAACCCTAAGGGTGCTAAGGTGAACAAAGATGCAATGGCACTAATAAACTCTTTTCTTTTAATTTTGATACATATGAATAAACTGTTTATCAAATTTTCTTAGTTTTGATGTATATGAATATTTGAACGCTATATTTTTTCTTTTGGGGTTTGTTTTAAAAAAGTTATATGTTTTTCTACCATTGATTTTTATATTTATGTTAAATAAGAATATTAACTTTTAAACTACATATGAGCAGTTAATTAATAAGAGAAGAATGCCCTCAATAATATTTTTACGGTGAAGAATGAGCAGTTAATTAATAATAGAAGAATGCATTTAATAATGTTTTTAATGTGAAGAAGAAGCTATAATAAATGGATAGCAAGGTTGGGAGAGAGAGCGCCAAGAGAAAGAGCAAGACGCATCAGCTTGCAATTTAAAAGATTAAATAATAATTTAACAATATAGTATTTAGGAAGAGGAAATGTTGAATTATAATTTCTTATGTTGAAGTAGATAGTGTTCGACTGAAACAATGATGTGTTGAAATGTGTAGTGTGCGTCGAGTTGTATTAGATGTCGAAGTGTCGAAACTGGTTATTTGACACGGGATTTCGACTTAGATCAAAATAGGTATTTTGGGTCTTTGTAATTTTTGGGCATTAACTTTGGGAGCAAGTTAGCTCAATTATAAATAGAGGGAGTAATCCCTATTTTCATAACAATCTTGTAATCGCTTGCAGTTGCAAAATTAACGAGATTTTCCGTAGGTTATGGACAGAGAGACTATACAGAAATCATCTTATTCCCCAATTTCCATCAAATCTTAATCTTCTTTCTTATTCAATTTTCTTTTATTATTTTCATCATCATTGTGCAGCGATACAATTTTGCAACCAAGGTTGGTTGATTCACTCGAGTGAAGAACAAGTGAGAATTCGACCGGTTGATTGGATCTTATTCATCAAGATTGATTTGGAATTACTCAAAGTTTTGGGTTTAATTTTAACATTTTATATCTAGAGCACTGGCTAAGCGATTCGTGGGAAGCAAAACACGATGGTGACGAATTATCTGAACGAGCATTTTCCGTCGAGTCTCCAATTCTGAATAATCATAATTATGAGAATTGATGCAAGCAGATAAAGGTTGTCTTTTGCTATCAAGATCTTTGGGATCTTGTGAAGGAGGGAGTGACACTGATTGCAACAAACACGACGAATGAAGAAAAAGTTGCACACAAAGAATTAAAGAAGAGAGATTATAAAGCTCTCTTTATAATCCATCAATGTGTTGATTATGATAAATTTGAAAAGGTTAGTGATGTTGAATCAACGAAAGAAGCATGGAAAATTCTTGAAAAATCGTTTGGAGACGGAGAGAAGGTGAAAGAGGTCAGGTTACAAACTCACAAAATAATGTATGAATTGATTCAGATGGAAGACAATGAAAGCATAACCGATTTTTTTCACTAGGATTACAAAACTGGTGAATCAAATTAAGGTATGTGGATAAGTGTTGACATTAAGATTTGTTGTTTCAAAGATCTTGAGGTCATTGGCTCCAAAGTTCGACCGCATGGTAGTAGTCATAGAAGATTCTAAAGATTTGTCAACATTTACAAAGGAAGAGCTTCAAGGGAAGCTTGAATCTCATGAACAACGAATGGTTGAAAGAGCTACAGGAAAGTCGAAGAGTGATGTGGCTTTACAGGCGCAATCATCAAGAGAAAAGAAAGGCAAAAGGAAGTGGGTCGACAACAAAGGTAGAGGAGGCTACAATAGTTCGACATGTCGAAATAGACAAGAAGGAGGTTGGTAGAACCAGAGAATACCCTCATACCAAAGCAACCAAAGAGGTAGTGGTGCAGGAGGAAGAGGTTGTGGTCGAAAACCTGACAAAAGTCACATTCAGTGTTTCAATTGTTAGAAGTATGGTCATTACTCAAGTGATTGTTTCTTGTCTGCAAAGCATGATGAAGAAGAGATGTTGTTGATGGTCACAACAAGAGATGAAGAAAAATTTCAGGATCAATGGTACTTGGACTCAGGGTGCTCATCACACATGATTGGTAGGAAAGATTGGTTTGTCAACATGAAACCCTTAATGAAGAACATGGTAAAATTTGCAAATGGAAATACTCTAGCAGCTAAACGTATTGGTGATGTTCTGATTATGAGGAAAGATGGAAAGAGGTCAGTAATTTCCAATGTATTCTACATACCATGCATAAAAAGTAATTTGCTCAGCATAGGGAAGTTGGTCGAAAAGAACTATAAAGTGTCGATCGAAGGCAAGATGATGAGAGTTCTCGACTCAGGTGAAAGGTTAATCTTGAAGGCACCTCTCAGAATAGAACCTTCAGGATTGAACTTAATATGATGGAGCACAAGTGCCTTGCAACTGCAGTTAGCAGAGATGAATGAATATGGAACTATAGACTTGGTCATCTCAATTTCAAAGACATCAGAGATCTGAAAAGAAGAAATATGGTTTCAGGGTTACCAAAAATCGACATTCCAAATGAAGTGTGTGAAGAATGTGTGCAGGAAAAACAACATATAACAACTTCAGTAAGGAGGTAGGAAAAAAGTCTAAGGAAATTCTTGAAATCATATACTCTGATATGTGTGGTCCTATCCAGGTGGATTCGATTGAAGGTAACAAATACTTTGTCACATTCGTAGATGATTTCAGTCGAAAATTATAGACTTACCTGATCAAGAAGAAAAGTGAAATGATCGAGGTATTTTCCAAGTTTAAATCTATGGTCGAAAGACAAAGTGGTCGAAAGCTCAATATTTTGAGGACTGATGGTGGTGGAGAATATGTGTCCAAAGACTTCAATGTATTATGCGAGAAAGAAGGGATTATGCATGAGGTGGTGCCACCCTACACTCCACAACAGAATGGAACGGCAAAAAGGAAGAATATAACCATCATGAACATGGTGAGAAGTATGTTGAAAGGCAAGCATCTACCCAAAGAATTATGGGGAGAAGCTGTGTTAACCGCAACATACATATTGAATAGATGTCCGACGAAGAAGCTAGAAGGAGTTATGCCAGAAGAATGTTGGTCTGGTGTCAAGCCTAGCTTAAGTCATCTGAAGGTATTTGGATCTATAACACATAGACATGTTCCATATCAATTGAGAATAAAATTTGATGACAAGTCGAGTCAGATGATCCTAATAGGATATCATTTGACTGGAGGTTACAAGTTGTTAGACCCAGCGAATAAGCAAGTAGTGATCAGCAAGGACATGATCATAGATGAGATTAAGGAATGAGATTGGACTAAAAATCTCAAGAAAGATTCAGTGAGAATATTATATGAAGAACCAGCAATTAAAGTCGAAAGAGAAGTTTGACAAGAAGAAGTCAGAGGTCAAGCAAGCACAATCAGACCTCAAAGAACAAGACACATGCCTGCAAGGTTGAAAGAATGTGTAATTATATCACATGATGTGGTCGATGATGAAGGTGAGCTAGTACACTATGCTTTTTATGCATATGTTGAACCAGTCAATGCAACTGAGGCGTTGAAGGATTCGAAGTAGGTGAAAGCAATGAATGAGGAACTGGAGTCCATCAAAGTCAACAACACATGATCACTTGTCGAATTTCTTCAAGCCAAGAAGGCAATCGATGTGAAGTGGGTATACAAGGTGAAGTTGAATCCCAAATGTGAAGTAACTCGACACAAGATAAGACTTGTGGCAAAAGGATTTCTTCAGAAGGAAGGAATCAAATTCAATGAAAATTTCACACTTGTTGCTAGGATCAAAATAATTAGGTTGATTGTTGGTCTAGAAAACATGAACAACTAGCACACATGTCAGATGGATGTGAAATATGCATTCCTGAATGGCCCCTTAGATGAAGAAGTGTATGTTGCATAACCAGTTGGGTTTGTGAAATAAGGTGAATTTGTATGGACCTAAGCAAGGTTCAAGAGCTTGGAATAAGAAGATAGATAGCTTTCTAAGGGAAAAGGAATTTGTGAAGTGCACAACTAAACATGAAGTATATGTAAGAATAAGCAATAGTGAGTTGCTTATATTATATCTCTATGTCGATGAACTATTGATAATAGGAAGTTGCAAGAAGGAGATCGAAGATTTCAAACATGACCTAAGTGAGGAGTTTGAAATGTCAGACTTGGGAAATCTCTCATATTTCCTTGGCATTGAGTGGTAGAGGTTTGATGATGCGTCAAAGAAGATATGCAGGCGAAATACTCAAGAGATTTGAGATGCAAGATTACAACCCAACTTAGACTCCAGCTAAGCCCAGATTGTAACTGTCGAAAGAAATAGATGAAGATGATATTGATCCAACACAGTACAAAAGACTTATTGGATCACTTCGATATATTTGTCATAGAAGGTCTGATCTAGCATACAGTGTAGGTATGGTGAGTAGATTAATGCAAAAGCCAAAGGTATCACACCTAACAGCGACGAAGAGGATACTAAGGTATCTGAAAGGAACTCTTGACTATGGAATTTTGTTTCCTGCAATTGATAAAGGAAAATAATAAAAGCTAGTGGGATACACCGACTCAAGTTGGTGTAGTGATGCTGAGGATAGAAAATTCACATCTGGTTATGTGTTTATGCTAGGTGGTGCACTAGTTGGTTGGAGTTCGAGAAAGGAACCAATAGTGGAACTGTAGTCGTGTGAAGCATAGTACATAACTACTTCTCTTTGTGTATGTCAAGCAACGTGGATGGTGAGTTTGGTCGAAGAGATTACAGGGAAGAATCATGTCCGCTATAAATCTGGCGAAGAATCTGATAGTGCATGAACGAAGCAAATACATCAAAATGAGGTTCCATTATCTTCGAGAGTAGGTAGCAAAAGCGAATTTGAACTTGGATTACTGCAAAACTGAGAATCAGATTGCAGACATCATGACGAAAGGAATGCAGGCTGAAGTGTTTAAGAAGTTAAGGTCTGTGATGAATATAGATAGCTTAGATAAAATGAATTAGGTGGTGTGTTGAATTGTAATTCCTTTTGTCGAAGCAGGTATCGAGTTGTATTAGATGTCGAAGTGTCGAAGCAGGTTGCTTGACACATGATTTCGACTTAGACCAAAATAGGTATTTTGGGCCTTTGTAATTTTTGGGCTTTAACTTAGAGAGCAAGCTAGCTCAATTATAAATAGAGGGAGTAACCCTTATTTTCATAACAATCTTGTAATCACTTGCAGTTTGAAAACTAACGAGATTTTCCACAGGCTATGGGTAAAGAGACACTCTGCAGAAATCATCTTCTTCCCCAAATTCCATCAAACCCTAAGCTTCTTTCTTATTCAAATTTTTCTTCTTATTTTCATCATCATTGTACAACGATAGAATCATGCAACCAAAGTTGGTTTATTCACTCGATTGGGAGTGAAGAACAATTGAGAGTTTGATCGGTTGATTGAATTTTCATCAAGATTGACTCGAAATTACTCAAAATTTTGAGTTTAATTCCAACAGGAAAAAACATCAATTTGCAATTTTATAGATTAAACAAATAGTTTAATAATATTGTAGTGTAATATCTGTTAAAATAACTTATATTCACATGGATTCTTTTAATTAGTACAATTCACTTGGGTACTAATACCCCCATTAAAACTATTGGAGTACTAAAGTGTTGACTTTTTTTAATCGTATCCCATGTTCCTCTTTTTATATATGTTAGACTTGATATCAAGGTCGTTGCAGGTAACCCGGGCTACCATACTCGATCTCAAATTTTTTAAAATTAAATTCTATAATTAAATAAAATATCTATTTATTTTGTCTTTATTAAATTGTGATTAATTTACACATAACAATATTGCTCTCCTAATCTACAGATGACCTTCTTGCTCTTTCCAATTCTGTTTCCTATTTTCTTTGTTCAATACCATATTTTATTTTGCAGTTAAGTTTTGCTATAAGTGGATTGAAAAGTTCTTCTAAATATTTAGAAGGGTAAATGAGAAATTTTATGTGGTCCATAACTTAAAAATGATGTACAACTTAAGTTTTGCTATTAATTTGGATAAAATGAGTGTGAGTGGTTTGATTTCTTGGAAGTTCTTCTTCTCCAAATCAAACATTTAAATTTCGTGATGATATGACAGAAAAGGAGTATTTGGATGGGGATATGGGAGTCAGTAAATTGTGATGATGAGAAAAAGAACAAAAATTGAGGAGATGAGAATTGGCTTAATTTGGAGAATGAGTTTAAGTGAGTGGTTTGATTTTTTTGAAGTTCGTCTTCTCCGAATCAAACATTCAAATTTTGTGATGATATGAAAGAAAAGGAGAATTTTTAATGGGGATATGAGAATCTGTCTGATTTGGCGAATATGAATTTTTATGTGAGGGGCTTGATTTGTTGGAAGTTCGTCTTTTTCAAATCAAACATTAAAATTTCGTCATGATGAGAAAGAAATGGAGACTTTGAATGAGGAATGAGAATCTGCATGAATCGGTCAGATTCTCAATTTCTTTCTCATAATCACAATTTTCTTTATCATCTTCGTTACAAACACATTTTTCCTGTAATTTTTTTCTTCCTTTGGAACCACTCCTAATTTTCTTTTTTTTTCATCATTCTCCACCTCATCCATTAATCTTGAATTTTCTCCAATTACACCCCCTTTATTCTTTGAATTTTGTGTCACCTGTGTAATCTTCGATTCTTCCGCTTCTCTTTCACATCATCCAAATTCGTACCTCTCTTCCACACCATGTCACCGGTATACTCATCAATTCTTCCACTTCTCTTTTGCAACATCTAAATCCCTATATCTCCCCACATTGCCATGATGCCATCGTTCATTCTTGTGCTAAAAGGAATTTCATCTTTCTTGCAAAGCATTGGTGTTAGAAAATGAAACACAATTCTAAAGTGGACTATATACTAAGATATTGTAACATGTTTCTTGAGTCAATATTAAAATCTATCAAACAAAGACTTTGATAAGAACACAAACATCGGAACAAAACACATATATTCTAACACCAATAAATTTTATTTAAAAAAAATAGGACACCGAAACTGCTTAATATATGATAATATTTGACATTCAATCATCTTGTTATTTAAAAAGTTAAATATCTTAATCAAAATGAATATTTCTAATTCCTCGTTGATAAAGTGTATTAATAATGTGTGTTGATGTAACACTTGTCTTATTGATAATAGGAATGTTATATGGATTTCGACAATTATTTTAAAGAGTGCTGATATAAAGAAAATTACTATTATTTTTTTAGAATATTTATTTAATTTTCTATTATATTTCATATGAGTGTTATACGAGTGTCGATGGTTGGATATTTCAACACACCTTATGTCAGAGCTTTGGTATTTTATAAATCAAAATAGGTATATAGAAGTTGATGACATTTTTTAAGTGGCTAGAGGGCATAATTAAATAATATAATGTCTTATGAGTACAAAAAGTTCTCTTGTACCTCTTTCCATTTTGTTAAAAAATTGATGTTAGAGCAATTTTGAAGAAATATTATGCTATGTATAACACATCCAACAATTCACTTATCAAATATAATAAGTATGTTAATTTGTGTGGTTAACCTCTCTAGTCAAGTTGATTATATGTGACGTATATCCCTTGTTTTAATATATGTTGAATAATTCCTCCCTCCATTATTTTTTCTAATCTTATTTATAAAAATAAATAAAAAATTATTTTTTAAATTTATTGAATAAATATTATATTTGGACAATATGAATCACATACATTAATTATTGAATAGATCTAAAAAGCAAAAAAAAAATTATAAATAAAATAAGAGATAATATTATTTGTGAGCCCATAAGTCTCATTCTATCATAGATAATCCTATATTCGAAAATAAGTTAAATTTTCACAATCTAACAAAAAAAAAACAAATGTTTATGCTTATTTGTCTGTCCATTAATGTGCTATCCAAACTCGTACAAACACTTCTAAAGTCTTTATTGGCAACTTATTTACTCTTGTTACCTAATCCCTATGTGCAATCAAACATGTATTTTTTTTAATCTCTAAAACTAAAAACTAAAATATAAAACAAACATGTCTACATGCAAAAATACAAGATGTGTGAAAGCTCAAAAGACAAATGGCCTACCAACCAATTAGAAACTCTCACATGACTTGCTTTTTGGTGAAATGATTGTCACAGCAGCCTCATTTTAAGATTTTTTAATTACAAGCTTGATGAATACTAATAAACACATTAAGAAAAAAGTGGATACTGTGATGATGACACAAGCTTAATTGAAGTATGAACAATGTATACTTCCATTTCTACATTATTGTATAATTAATTGTAAAGAATTACGTGTCCTACATGCAACTTCTTCGTCATTATATAGCTACTAAACTTTTCTAGAATCAAATTTATGTGGAGCAAATGATGTCAGTCTGACTAGGCTAAATTTCTTTATCAATAATATTTACATCCATAAGGATTAAAAATAGTTTAATTATAGATAAATTCTGAATTTTAGTTGAGTAAAATAAAATAATGGCGTTGAACAATATTGTTTGATTGGATGATGTACATTTATTCAATTAAAATTAAAAGTATCGAAATATTCACTTTAATTTTAACTAAAATAATATTGTATTATGTAAAAATTAATATTAATATTATTATTATTATTATTATTATTATTATTATTATGCTTAATTACAATTTTGCTCTTCTATTTTATTTAGTTAACAAATTTGATCTCTATATATTAAATTTAAACAATTTTGATCTTATTTTTTTAATTTTATATTTAAATTTAACGATATTTATATTTTTTAAATGACAAAATTTTAAGAAAAATATAATAAATCATTGTATATAAACTATAAAACTTTATAGATAAAAATATAAGTTAAAATATGAATATTTTATTTATTTTCTATGAAAAATCATGAGAGATACCAAAATTATTTAAATTTAAAATAGAGAAATTAATTTATGAATCATATAGAATTGAAGGATTAAAATTATAATTTTACTTTATTAGTATTATTTTATTTTTTATTTTTTAAAAAAAATTATTACTTATAAAAAATAATAATTTATTTATATTAATACATAAATATAAATAAATATTGATTATAAACTATTATTTTATATTAATTTATCTCATCCATCTTTTTTATTATTATTATTATTATTATTATCATATTTTATTGTGTCACTTTTAGAGTTTCTTTTCGTTATCAAAGATATGTTAATTATTATTATATGTCACTTTTATCAAAGATATAGTAATTGTCAAGAAAGTTTTTGTTATACTGTTCTTTGATTTCTTCGACTTTGTTTATTTAATCTATCTCATCATTATTCTCAATATATTTTTTAATAATAGTTTTAAAGAGTATGAACAATATAATATAAGACTCGATTCAAAGAAGTGTGTTTTTTTTGTCATAACAAGTAAATTTTTAGATGTTTATTTGTTAAAAAGGCATAGAAGCAAATCCAGATAAATGTGAAGTGATCATATGGATGGTGGAATTAATGACGGAGAAGGAGGTGATGAAATTAAATGGAATGTCGATGCATATAAATAGGTTTATATCAAAGTTGACTGAGCAAGCCCTACCATTTTATAAATTGTTGAAGAAAAAAAAATTCATTTTGAATGGACTTTGGAATGCGAGTAAACATTTGTATCCTTGAAAATGGTCCCGTTTAACTCCGCTAGTACTATTATAACCTTCCACTAGGGTAGGGGTGACAAATTGACTCATCCCCAGTGGATACCCACAAAAATACCCATAATGGGTAGGGTAAAAACCCGCATACATGGATACGAACATGGACTCGGGTAATTACCCACTTAAATAAGTGGGGATGGACACCTTAGTACCCAACTCGCCCCATGTCCGTACAATATATATTTATATATTTTAATTTATATTATTATATAAAAATAAATGTGTGTCAATTCTAGAAATACATCAATTTTAAATTACTATATGTTTAATATAAGTGATCATTTATTTCATAATTCAACATTAAATTTTTAAGTTTTTTTTTAATGTTGTTAAAAACTTAAAATAATATGATATTTTATACATGACATATTTTTTTATATTAGAAATGCGAGTAACGGGTACGAGTACGGACACTTACATACCCATAGGGTACGGGCATGGGTGCCAATATTGGTACCCAAGCGGGTATGGGCTCGGGTACGAGAATTTTTTCCAACTGCGGGTATGGGGACGGGTACTATAGTACCCTACCCAAACCCTGTTCATTGTCATCCCTACACTAGGGAGGCTTTTTTTCTTTATTTAGCCGTAGCTAATGATGCAATTAGTTTTGTCCTCTCGCGATAGTCGAATTCTACTCAGAGCTCGATTTACTTTATCTTCAAGGCCTTAGCTGGATCAGTAATATGTTATCAAAATATAGAGAGGGTAGTGTTGGTGTTGTTGATCGCGTCCAGAAGGTTGCAGTGATACTTTTTAGAACATGCCATCATAGTCCAGACAAATCTTCCTTTGAAGCAAGTGTCATATCATCCAGATTTACATGGACGGATGACAATATGGCCTATTAAAATTTTTGAGTTTGACATCTTCTCTTAATCAAAGAAATCTTTAAAAGGCTAACTTCTCGTAGATTTCATTACAAAAATGACTTTAGGCGTGTAGGTCACACCTAGTTGTCTTTATTGTCAAATCATCCAATAGTCGCGGAACGAGGCTACTCTCATTTTGGAGAATGAAATTGGATTAGTTATTAAGGTATCCCCACATTTTGAATTCCCTACCACCAATAATGAGGTTGATTATGAAGTTGTCATCGTTGGTCTCACATTGGCCGCTGAGATGGGGCAGAGAACATTAGATTGTGAACAAAATCCTATCTCGTGGTATCACAAGTAAAAAGGAAGGCTCGATCCAAAGACCAAATATTTCAGTGGCATGTTACCTTGACAAGAGAAAGACTAGAAAAGTTCAAAATTTTCAAAATCTTGCATGTTCCAAAGGAGCATAACACTAGACAATGCGTCCTTTCTAAACTTGCTAGCACCAGGTCCTATAGAGTGAATCATTCTTTCATCTAGGAGACACCGGGAGGCTCAACGCTTAAGCATCAAAACTCCAAGAGTGACAGTGATGGTCATAGAAGATGCCTCGCAACCTTCCTCAATACCGCTCAATGAAAAAGTATATTGAGCGGTGAACACTTCCTTCTGGTCTAGACGAGGCCTCCCTGGTAAAAGAAGAGACAATCCATATCTTGTGATAAAAGTAAACTTGTATAGAAGATGGTTATTGACCCATCTGGTGAAATTCCTAAAAGAGGAAGAAGATGCCTACACCCTCGCCAAAGTACACAAAGGCATAGCTAGACAACATTTGGGTGCCCGAGCTCTAGCCAAGAAAATCCTCAAAGCTAGTCACTATTGGTTGTATGTGGTCCAGATGCCAAAGATTATGTGAAGGAGTGAAACCATTTTTAGAGGCGTGGGGAAGTCCACACGCCCCACTATCTAAATTGCACATGTTGGAATCACCTTAGTCTCTCTCTCAATGGGATATGTACATTCCTGATACTTTTTCATAGAACCAGGCCTACTTAAATTCCTAATTGTAGGAGTTAATTACTTCACCGAGTGGTTTGAAGCAGCGAAATTAACAAAGATTACTGCTGCCAACATTCTAAAGTTCTTCAAGAAGAAAATTTTGGCAAGGTATGGAATACCTCAATCCATTGTAATGAATAAATGGAGATAATTAGTAGATGAAAATTTAAAGAAACTACTAGAAAATTTGAAGGTCATGTAACACTTCACCTCAATGGAACATCCTCGGACAAACAGGTTGGATGAGGTGGCGAACCGAGTTTTTGTTAAGAGGATTAAAGTGAGGGCTGGAAATGGTCAAGGGAAATTTGGAGGATTAAATTCCACATCTCCTTTGGGCATATCGAACCACACCTCAGTCAACAATAGGCAAAACATCCTCCTAACTTGCCTATGGACCCAAGTATGTCATCCCTATTGAAATAGGGAAACTTAGCTATAGGACAACACACCCATTTCTAGAGGAAGAAAATGCACGGGCTATCATGGAGGAGGTGGACTTTTTAGAAGAAAATAGATCATATATTGCCCTCATGAGTTTCATGGTGAAGCAAGCAATCACAACCAAACAGAACAAGTGAGTTTGGCCTCGAGAGTTTCAACCCAGAGACCTTGCATCAATGAGAGTTGACGTTGGAAGGAAGAATGTTCGAGATGGAAAAATAGCAGCCAATTGCGAAGGAACATATAGGTCAAGGATAGCACCAAACATGGATCCTACACTCTAGAAACCTTAACTAGGGAGCCAATCCCTAGAACATGAGACTTAACCAAGCTCTTACAGAACTTTAGTTAAATGCTCCCCGAGTTACCCAAACATGAATGATGAACTATTATCTGATGTAATGTTTTTATATAAATAATACAATGCTCTTTGTTAAGATTTATACAATTGTCTCCCCTAAGAAATCATGATCAAAGATGAATTAGGCACATAAAGCCGTAATTGGCACCACTCTTCTTTGTACTTAGCCACTCTATAGCGCATGTGATGAAGCCCAGGATACGTCGACCTCAAACTTGGTCTTCACCTGAGGATCTGGAAGGGGAACCAACCTTTGGTTGGGCACAATCCCTAGATACGTCAAAGCATATTTTAGTCCCCAATCCGAGACGAATAAATTATGAACTAAAGTCGTGAAAGACAATATGATAAAACAAAATTGTGGATGACTAAATGATAAAATAAAATCATGAAAGACGATATGATGAAACAAAATCGTGGCTGAATAAATTATGAAATAAAATCGTGAAAGACGATACGATAACAAAAATCTTGGGCAACTAAATGATGAAATAAAATCAAGAAAGACAAAATAAAGAAGAAAATCAAAGTACTTACTGAAAGGAAGTTATAAATTATCAAAGAAAATCACAATTTTTTCAATATATACCTGTTACAATAGCCATAATGGCAGTAAAATTAATGGCATTTGGTAAAGATGTTACAAAGCTTACTCCTCAACAACAATTATCTTCCCTTCCATGAATTCCTTCTTAATGTTTATCATCTCCCGGGGATCAGAATCCCCGGGCACAACACATCTACCTGGTTGATAACATTTTGGAAGGATTTATAAGCAGGTTGGACGCTATTATCAATATAGTCTTTAAACTCCCTCATCACCTTCGTTAAGTTGGCCTCGCATGACTTCACCTTCTCCAGAGTATCCTCAGTTTCTGCTACCTAAGAAGTTAGAATTTTAAGGTCCACTTGGAATTGGTCAAGGAAGTCTTCAAGTCTTCAAGGACCTTATCCTTCTTAACTAGAGATTCCTTTAAAGAGGTAACTTGTGAATCCAACTCATAAAGGATGCCATTGATATTTATATCCTTCTAGAAGTCAACTATATTATCCAGGAGTTAATTCTACTAATAGGTGATGAGGACATCTTGGCCCTTCCAGTTCTCCTTATCCTTTGAAGGTTTAATAGGATCCATTAATTCACCATGATCAGCCATCGTCAAAGGAATCAGGGTAACACTCTGATACATATGATAGTACATCTCCTCCATTAGTTTTAGCTTAGTCATATTGGTGAGATTATGAACATATGCATAATCCCCCTCGAAGATGAAATATTGTACCTTCTTAGAATTTTAAGGCCCTTGAGATAAGAAAACTTGGGATAACTTGAAAGAATGAGGAGTTGTTTCACTGTCGCCCAAGAGAATCCCTCTAAGGGCAATTTTGATGTTTTGGACTTTTTGACAAGGGGTCCTTCTTGAGTTTGACTCTTCACCCAATCTCTTTTTATACTTTCCTCAACATAAGAGTTAGATAGATCATTCAAATTATTACTCCAAGTTTTGGAGGAAGGGTACCCTTGTTCCAGTACATTTACTTACCCTCGTGCAAAGCCTCTATTTCCCTCTGATCCATTTCGGTGGCCACCTATATTGAAACCAAAGTGGGAGTTGGAGAAGGGTATGTGAGAATATCATTTTCAACTAGAACCTTATTTCAATTTAAAATATTCTTTAGTGATGACATGTTATATGAAAAACAGAAAAAAGGTTTGTCGTCATAATATCATGAGAATGAAAAAAAACATACAGATGATTTATCTCCTCACCAAAGAGGTTTTTCCTCTCAAAGCGGTGGCCGCATCCATAATCGCTCGCATGTTAATAAACCGCATCTTCTATTGTGTTAGAAGAACATCTAAAAGGGTAGCTCTCTCTCAGTAGCCTAGTATCTCCCAAAAGGCTATAAAGTATTCTTTCAATGAATCTTCCTCTAGAGTCATCGAGTTAGATGGGAAGGTATATGTCTTTGATTCCTATTTGAAATGGTTTTGTACATTACATCTTCATATCATGTCCTTGCATTTCATTGATTTTGAACAAAAGGAGGATAAGAAAGGTTCACCTTCTTATACTTTGCAGAAGACAGAGTGAGCATCCGAGTTCTGAGGAGTCACCAAGAAATAATGATCCTTGAAGTTTTAACAACTCTTAAGGTAAACATCAAACACCTTAACCCAATGATGAAGTGAAATTAACCCTTTCCCCCGGTCCCCAGTAGGAGAAGTATGTGTCATTGTAAAAATCTTGAAGAATATATTTTAAAGGTGACTCTTTTTCCTAGTACTCACACCAATATTCAAACATCGTGAGAAGGCTCAGTCTACCAAGTGTAGTTGAGATGGGGCGATCCTTATATGATAACACTTTTCCTCAAAATCATTGAAGGCCCTGAAATTCAACCTAGAAAACAAATATTAATAGAAAGAGATCAATCACCCATCGAAGAAGTTGCATATTCTCTTGTAAGAATCAACATGAGAGACCAACCAATCAAAAGATAGTCCCACATTCATGAAAGCACCCTTAAAACTAGAAGCAATGCTAAAAAAGGAGATTATATCTACCAATTCCGCCTTCACCCAATGGTACAAAGTAGAATTAGTAGGCCGCACCATACCCTAGCATTATTCTTGGAAGGTGTCTTTCTAACTATCATGAAAAAGATAATGTTGGTCATGAATCCGAGAATGGCTTATGAAGTTGATGTGATCCTTAACCTTCTTGTCACTAGGATCCCATTAGTCTACCTCCCTAAATGAATTAATAAATTAACGAGTCATTTGTTCATTTTGGGTATCCTTAGTGGATTATAGATCTATAAAAGGCCTTGTGGGAAAAGAGGGACTACATCTTCACCCCTGACAATGAGACTAACGTAGTTCCTCCCTTCGCATCTTTCAAAAGAATCGTGTGTACTTCCAACAAGTTGAGAACTAGAAGGTCATTGCCACCTTCAATGAAACCCTTGTCAAACCCAAAAATATCTAGGCACAATAAGGTTTGCAATGGGTTGGTTAACATCTAAAGGGTTGGTGTTTGGCATTTTTGGGTTCACTATCCCAACAGTAGCTGAAACATTATGCTATTATTTATATCTATTATATTTTTAGATGCATATCTTACGTTGGTCTGTGATTAAAATGAGAAAAGGGAGTAATGAGATGTAAACAAGAAATAGAGGAATGGTTCTTGAAGAAGCCAAAAACATAGGTAACGATTAAAAAAGAGGCGACTTTAAGATTACGATGAACCAGGAAATGTAGGATTTGAAAAATAAAAGAGAGTGATAAAATGGGTGTCGTCAGAGCTTCAAGAGGAAAAATTAGAGTTAGTGGACGAGAAGAGACATACAATTTGCGCAAAGAGTGAAAAAGGTGTTTAAATACTAAGTGACCCTAAGATATAGAAGCAAGACAGGCTAGTCAATGGCCTATTATGAAAGAAAATGGGGAGACAAAAAATAATGATTGGATTTTACCTCGGGAATACAACGACATTTGAGTGCACTCGAGCATCATAAGGGGAAGTATCACGCCCTAGTCTAGAAACCTAGGGCCACATGTTAGAAAAATCATGTGAAAAATCTAAATAATGAGACTAACATTTAATGCATTTATTCCCTAGGTTACTCATATTAACTACCAAACGACTTCCAAACTTCTCCAAGCAGCGACCCTGGTATGAAGATTTCGACCTAGTTTTCTGAAAGGCTTCCCGCTGCTACGCAATGGGAAGCCATAAGGGCAACTGTTTTGGGCTAGACAAATGCCCAATAAAGAGAAATACTCAATTATCAGTCCAAGACCATTCTTACAGAACGAGAGATGTATAGTCCAACCATGTTGCAGAGTCACACCTTACCCAAGCCATGGATCTGTGACCACCATTAGATATCGTCTAACATTCTCTTGCCTTTCAAGTCGTGAAGCATGAGACACCTTAACCAACTTTCATATATAAGGTGTCTCAAGTGAAGAAAAATGTGTGATTCAAATTCATTCTCACTCTTATATTACTCCTTATTCTTTCACTAACTTGGATCTTGGAGTGAGAATCTTGCAGGTTATTCCCCTCTCCGTCGCACTAGAAATTTTCTCCGTCAATCCATCTCATTGTCTCGCCGATCATTTATGCTTCCCAAGAGGAACAAAAAATATATTTTTTTTCTTGTTTTTGCTAATAGATCTAAAAATTGATTTAGAAGAAACAGTGAAGAAATTTAAAATAAAATTCAAGAAAATATTAAAGAGGAACAATTTCAAAATTTTGAGAAGGAAGAGTTTCAAAATATTGAAGAGGAATAGTCCTCGAAGATAAACAACTTCAAATATAAAGAAATGTAGAGTATTGAGTAATAGAGAGTTCATTGTAATTTATTTGCTACTAGTAAAAATAAGTGTTAATGAAAAATTACTTAATGGGGTAACAAATTAAGTAGCTTCATCATTTTTAATTTTTAAGATAATTATGCAACGTATTCAGAAAAAATAAAAGGTAAAAAGAAATGCATAATGTCTCTCAAAGGAAGACATGAAAAAAATGGTTCTTAGATAGTTTAAATTGTTACTGACTTCAAATACAAAAGAATGGGATGATTTATGTTTTTAAATGAACAAAAGTCTTTCTTTCATAATCAATTATGATCTAGCAAAAATAGAAAGTTTTTTTATAGATATAAAATATATTCAATAACAAGGCTTTAAAGATATTTGATTAATTTTAAGAAAGGAGTAGAAAAAGAGAATTAGAGTTGAAAAGTAAAGAGTAGTAAAGTAAAATATGTTGACTAAGGGACTTCAAACACAAAAGATGGAGGATGGGTGAATTGTGTTATTTGAAAAACATTATCCAATTGTGAAATTTTGTTTTATCAACATTCTTTAGATTAATTTTATTATTAAAAAAAGAGTTTAAACAGCAGAATAAAAGAAATAAAGAGCGAATAAATGATGGAGAGAAAGAAATAAAGCGTAAATAAAACAAATCAGTGGAAAATAAAGAGCATTATGGTATTTAAAATTAAGTGGTGTGCAACACGGCATTCTGCCTTCAACATTTTTGTTGAATAAGTGACTCTAAGTACAATAGGAGGTGAATTATGGTATTTAAAAATCGTGATTAATTTAAAAAGTTATTTACTTAAAATAATAATTTGCATTAGTATTAAAATAGGACAGAGAAACACTACGGAAAGGCAATAAAAAATAATAAGGCAAACGACATAAAGTAAGAGATAAGGTTAGAGAGATGGCACCGAGATTTATGTAGGTTCAGCCGAATGTTGGCTTATTCCGATTCAGCCGAATGTTGGCTTATTCCTATCCCCATAAGATCTTTCAAGGAATCCTTTTAAATTTTAGATTTAACTTAATAAAAAAACACATTCTCTCAAGGAATCCTTGGAGAAGAAAGGTTAGAGTAAACATCATATGATATTTATTGGTGTGTGTGTAAGAATGTGATTAACAATATAATAAATAAATAGAATAAAGTTTAAGATATATCACACAAGAGATTTATCCCGGTTCACCAATGTGGTTAGTCCAGTCCCCACCCTCTATGATATTTCTTTACTGATACTTGACAACTTCTCTTCTTGTATGCACCTTTACAACTATGTATCTTCTTAGCCTTGCCATGCTTACAATACTCATGAATATAGATTCAGTAAGCTTACAAATTGATCTCACCTGATCAGGAGGGCCTTCCAAGGTCTTGGTGAATGGGCCGGAGAATGAAATGAGAGGGGGGTGTACCTGCAAGGTGCTCCAACGCTTAAGTCAGAAAAGGTACAGAATGAGATTATCAGAGTGTGAGTTAGCATACCTGCCCCTTTGCCATGAAAGGGGTATTTATATTGAGCCCCCAGCGCTGGGCCAAGGCTCCTAATGGGCTGGATTAGCTAGGCCCAAGGAGGAGCTGCCAGGGGACGCGTAAGAAGCGTTAAGACCTAGACCAAGGTCTGCCCCCTGGTCCAACTGCCCCTATCTCTAAGGAGACAATATAGGGGAGTTGGGTGACGTGGTGAGTGAGATGCCGTTATGGCTCTGCCCGACACAACTTAGGTGCCCGCGGCGTGGGTTGACGATGAGTGGATGGAGATCATATGAGGAGGACCCGCTCGTTGTCCGACACGTATTTAAGGGGCCGGGGAGACATTCTCCGGGCGGACGGTCGTTCACCTGACGTGTCCTCGTGGTCGCTTGGATACGGTCGTTTGGACGTGGGCTTGGCGAGCATTGGGCCGTGCCGTGCTAAGTGTCGTGGCCCAGTCCAGAACAGGAGCCCCCCAAGTCGAGTCTCTGAGCCAGAGAGATGACTTATGTTTCAACTAAGGGTTCCCCGAGACGATGGGGAAGCTTGATCGTTAGACAGGTGAGGTCGTAACAGACCTATTCATGACTGACATTTCTCCGGGAATGTCGGGGATGGAGGTGATCGGTTGATCTGCGCCTTCCTTGTAGTAAACGTGGGTATGGCGCGGGGAGGAGGCGTCTTGGTGAGTCGAGGAGACGGACAGGTGCTCGGGTCGTTTCAGCTTATTATCTTTGATAGACGTGTCTCACGATTAGTGGCGTCGCTTCGTTTCGCGCGCAAAGACGGCGTAGGCAGGCTAGGCAATGATGACCTAGCGTGTTGGTCCACGTGCCAAGCCCTATAAAAAGGGGTTGAGTAACTTCATTTCTACCTTTTTTCCTCGCTCATACGTTCACCGGAGATCTCCACCTTCTCTCTCGTTTGCTTGCTCAACCGTCTGGACCGCCGTCTCCGCCCGTCCTCCTATCTGAACCACCGTCTTCTGCTCGGACACCACCGTACCCTTTCAACTTAACTATGTCAGGTATGATTTTCCACTGTGACCCATTCTTTTTCCTTGTTGTTTTCTGTCAAACGCATGATAATGTTGTAGAAATGTGGTTAGGTTTAACTTGGGAACAGTGTAGTGGACTGTAGGTGTATGTTAGATGGTAGAAAATAGGGTTGGGATCCTACTGTACCGGGCATAAACTTCATATGCTGGGCAATACTTGCATAGGCTGTATGAAGTTTATGCCCGGTCTCCATAGAATGCGTGCGCCACCGAGTTGAGCGCGGTTAGTGTCCGTCGCCGCTACGCCCTTTCACTTGACCTGCGGTGGAAGGGTGGATTTGATATGACGTCGAATTCACTCTTTCTGTCTGCGTTTCAGGTGCTACCGGGTGCTTACGACCGAGGAAGGAAGATTCTGGGTCCTCCACCGAAGACGCGACAATCGCTCGTCTCCCTGTCGGGGATGGGAGTGTCCGAGATGGTACCGAACACGCCTCCTCTTCCGGGCAGGTCGACTTCTCATGGGTTGCGGACGAGCCCTTGGAGGAGGAATCAGACTTCTGTGACGAGGCCATTACTGCTCACGCTATGGTCGAGACCCTAAGCCGGGAGGATCCACCAAACTGGTATTGCTGCGCCCCTAAGGAAGAAGACCGCATTTGTCATCATTTCCCGGGGAAGCAGTTCACCATGTATGAATTTGCTTTTCGTGAGGCGGGGATTAGACTGCCCTTCAGCTCCTTCCAGATGTCGGTCTTCAAGTGGCTCCGGCTGGCGCCGTCCCAACTACATCCTAATGCTCTCGCATTTATGCGGGCATTCGAGTTAGTTTGCCAGTTCCTCGGCATTGGTTGCACCCGGGCTCTCTTCTTCCACGTTTTCCATCTCCAGAGGTCCGGTTCCCGTGGTCGCCACAGTTGGGTTTCTTTCAAGCAGCCCGTGCGTCTGTTCAAGACGTACGAGGATTCTGTTCGCCATTTCAAAAGCCGGTGGTACGTGGTGATGCCGATTACCCGGGCTGCCCTTCACTCTCTCTACTACTATCAACGGGAACCCAACGGGGAGGAGACGCTGATGTCGAAGATACCGCTGAGGTGGCAGCGTGATCATTTCGATCTCTCCACAGCGCATTACCGGGTCAAGTACGCGATGCTCGGCGAGGAGGATAGGCTCGCGTACAAGAAACTGGTCGATTACGTGCAGAGCTTCAGCTTGGCGTTCTGGGCGAATCGACAGGGCGTGCCCTACCTGGATGAGGCCGGGGAGCTAATCACCGAGACGCGTTATATCAATACGAAGGCTCTGCTCGAGTGTGATACCGAGGAGGAAGCTCTGGCGTTATTGAGTAGGCAGACTTTGTTTAGCCTTTTATTTCTGTTTATGACTTCGGTCGCTAACGTTTGTGTGTAATTTATTTGCAGGTGCCATGCCCAATGCTCGTGATCGGGTGCTGAAGCTAGCGAATCAGGTCGGCGCTCCTGACCGGGTGCCCAAGAAGAAGAAGAAAACTGCGGCCCGTGTCTCGGAGACTGCTGGCGATGCCGGGGTCGGTCCCTCGCAGGCGGCGAGCGTGATTCCTTCCTCTCCTCCTCGGCTTAACCCGATCAACATTCCTGATAGCAGCCCGTCGCCAGCGGCTTCTCCCCTCCATAAACGGAAGCGTCCGGCTGGGGCCCTTACCAGGTCGTCTCCAGGAAGTCCGAACGGACCGGGGAGCTATCTTCTACCTCCCTGCTATGTGGAACGGTCGTTCTTCACGGCCGAGGAGTCGATTGTTGTGCCCGCGCCTGAGGCCAAGGCTATTCTGGACCAGGATGCTGCGGCTCGGAGAAAAGATCTGGCCAGGGATATTGCTGCTGTCATCCGGGTGATGGAGACGGCCATGGTTTTGACCGACACTTCGGTCTCCACTGCCTCGCTGGAGGGTGCCCTTTTGCAGGTCCGGGCGGAGAAGGAAAAATTATCTAAAGATCTGTCGGACTACAAAGAAGAGCATCAGCTACAGGAAGGGCTGAGCCGGAAGCTGGAGGAGGTGGAGAAGGAGAGGGACCAGTTGAAGGCTGCGACGGCGAGCTTGGAAGAGCAGGTGGCCGACCATCAGAAGCTGACCGAGGACAACGCTGGCCTACGGGCTCAGGTTGCGTTTCTCGAGGGAAAGGTCCGTCCCCTGGCAGATGAGACCGAGGAGGAACGCGCCCTTGGTTCGCGCGGTGAGTTGCTAGGGCATATTCGGACTCTCAACCAAGATCTCGTGGCCTGCTTCAAAGAGGGTTTCGACAATGCTGTCGAGCAGCTCGGGCTTCTGAACCCTGAGTTGGTGACAGCAGGGTCGGCCTATAACTACTGCGTCCGGGATGGTGAGATCGTCTGCCCGTTTGAAGTGGAGGAGGAGCTGGGGGGAGAAGAAGAAGAAGAAGAAGATGAAGAAGTGCTCCGAGCGGAGTCTTAGTTTATCTGTTTTTCTTATCATGGCCTGCGTGCCTTATGTCTTTTGGCCTTCGGGCGTTGTAATATGGCCTTCGGGCGTACTTGGCTTCGGCCGCTTTTATCGTTTCTAATGTATGAATATTTTCGTTACCATTCATTGTGTTCGTTTGTGTTTGATACTTGTTTGCATGAATTCGTACTCTGCTCGACTTTGTTAATCTCCTCGGTTTAGGGAACCGACGAAGTGTCGGGCTTTGTGCCCGTGGGTATCGAAGCCCGGGTCCGTTGTTCGAACCCTGGCCCCGAGGCTTGGGTCCTCCCATCGCGAGCTGGGTGCCCTGCCAGTCTTGGTACTTCGACGTTGGGTCTTGGTCAAGATCCCAACCGTCGGGGAGGGTTGTGTTTGTTATGTGACCCCGGATCGTTCCCGGGTCTCGTGGTTCCTCCCTGGGGTTTTGGGGACGAAGAGCGTGGCCGTACCTGCCACGTCTCCCCGTGGCGTACTTAGCTGTAATATTGTCTAAGTTTTTCTGCGTTCCATGGTCGAGCGAGTTGTTCTCCTTGTAGGTTTTCTAGGTAATAGGCCCCGTTGCTCGTTTTGTCGCGGACGCGGTAAGGGCCTTCCCAGTTGGCCGCCAGTTTGCCCTCTCTCGGGTTTTTCTGGTTTCTTCTGAGGACCAGGGTGCCGACCTGGAACTCTCTTTTTATGACTTTCGCGTCATGGCGTAGTGCTATTTTTTGTTTGAGGGTTGTTTCCCGGAGAGCTGCTTCGGAACGTATCTCCTCGACTAGGTCGAGCTCGGCTCTAAGGGTCTCATCGTTCATTTCCTCGTCTAGGGGCTCCTCTGTCCTCCTTGTTGGCGTCCGTATCTCCACCGGGATGACCGCCTCGGTGCCGTAAGTTAGTCGGAACGGGGTTTCCCCGGTGGTAGAATGTGGTGTCGTGCGGTAGGCCCATAGGACGCTATGTAGCTCCTCGACCCATGCCCTCTTTGCCTCGCCGAGTCTGCGTTTGAGGCCACGTAAGATTACCCTGTTGGCCGCCTCTGCCTGCCCGTTCGTCTGCGGATGCTCGACAGACGTGAAATGTTGAGTGGTGCCCAGGCTGGCGATGAAGTCCTGGAATCCTCCGTCCGTGAATTGTGTCCCGTTGTCTGTGACAAGTGCCTGGGGTATACCGAACCGAGCGAGGATGTTGCGTTTGAAGAACCGGAGAATGTTCTGCGCGGTTATTTTAGCCAGTGCCTCCGCCTCGATCCATTTGGTGAAGTAATCCATCCCGACGATGAGGTATTTGTTCTGATATGATCCGGTGACGAAGGGTCCGAGGATGTCCATGCCCCACCACGCGAAGGGCCATGGGGAAGACAATGATTTGAGGTCGTTCGGGGGTGCGAGGTGCATGTCGGCATGTCGTTGGCATTTGTCACATCTTTTGACGTGCTTTTTCGAATCGTTTTGCATGGTCGGCCAGTAGTAGCCTGCTCGAAGGGCTTTTCGTGCGAGCGATCGTCCGCCGAGGTGTTGAGCGTTAATTCCCCGGTGTATCTCTCCAAGTATGTCGGGGACTTTCTCTTCCTCGACGCATTTGAGTAGTGGGATGGAGAATCCTCTCCGGTAGAGTTTGCCTTCGAGGAGTACGTACGAGCATGCGCGTCGTTTGACAGTGGTCGCCTCTTTCGGGTCAGCCGGGAGTTCGTCTCGTGTGAGGTAATTGTAGATGGGTGTCATCCAACAGTGGGCATCTCCAATAGCGTTGACCTCGAGTGGAGGCGGTAGTTTGTCGATGCTGGGCCGCGGGAGAATTTCTTGGATTACTGATTTATTCCCACCCTTTTTCCTCGTGCTGGCTAGTTTCGAGAGAACGTCTGCCCGTGTGTTGTGCTCGCGGGGTATGTGTTGAACTTCCCATTTTTCAAATTTATCAAGTTTTTCTTTGACGAGGGACAAGTACCCGAGGAGGTTGTCGTTCTTGGTTTGGTATTCTCCTCGCACTTGTGAGGCCACGAGCTGGGAGTCGGTGGATATTTTTACCTCTTTTGCTCCCAGGTCCTCGGCTAACCTCAGGCCTGCGAGGAAGGCTTCGTATTCGGCTTGGTTGTTTGATGTTGGGAACGCTAGCGCTAACGATACCTCTATCAGGATCCCTTCTTCATTTTCGAGGATGATCCCGGCCCCGCTGCCTGATGTGCTAGAGGCGCCATCGACGAAGATCGTCCATTTGTGGGCGCTTTCTGCTGGAGTCGGGCAGTGGGTCATCTCCGCGACGAAGTCGGCCAGCGCCTGAGCTTTCAAGGCTTTCCTACTTTCGTATTGTATGTCGAATTCGGAGAGTTCTAGTGACCACTTGAGCATCCTCCCGGCCATATCCGGGCGCCCTAGCAGCTGTTTGATTGGCTGGTCGGTCCTCACCTTTATCGTGTGTGCGAGGAAGTAATATCGTAGTCTCCTCGCTGTGTTGATGAGGGCCAGGGCGACCTTTTCGATTTGCTGATATCGGAGCTCGGGACCTTGGAGTGCTTTACTCGTAAAATAGATGGGCTTTTGTCCTTCGTCGGTTTCTCTTATTAGGACGGCGCTGACGGCCTCGGTCGCCACGGATAGGTATAAGTATAGGGTTTCCTTTTCTGATGGCCGTGATAAGACCGGGGGTTGGGACAGAACCTTCTTTAGATGGAGTAGCGCTTGCTCGCATTCATCGGTCCAGTCGAAGGTAGCCTCTTTGCGAAGGAGTCTGAAGAATGGCAATGCGTGCTGGGCGGACTTGGCGATGAAACGGGAGAGTGAGGCGAGCACTCCATTGAGTGACTGGATCGATTTTTTGGTTTTCGGGGTCGGAAACTCCGAGAATGCCCGGCATTTGTCGGGGTTGGCCTCGATCCCTCTTTCGGTGAGATAGAAACCGAGGAACTTGCCTGCCCGGACTCCGAACGTGCATTTCTCGGGTTGAACCTCATTTTACACTGTCTCGCCTGCTCGAATACCTTCGTAAGGTGTCGAGCATGGGTTATCTCCTCGTGTGATTTGACGATCATGTCGTCCATGTATACTTCGAGCATGTCCCCTATTTCGTCCTTGAAGACTTTGTTCATCATGCGTTGGTATGTAGCGCCAGCGTTCTTGAGCCCGAACGGCATCACGTTGTAATAGTAATTGCCCGTCGGGGTCATGAACGCTGTGTGTTTCTTGTCTGCGGGCGACATAGGGATCTGGTTGTATCCACTATATGCGTCCATGAAGGACAAGAGTTTAAAACCTGCAGAGTTGTCAACGAGCGAGTCTATATTAGGGAGGGGGAAAGCATCTTTCGGGCAAGCCCTATTAAGATCAGTATAATCAACACACATACGCCATTTTCCATTATTTTTCTTAACGAGGACTACATTAGAGAGCCAGGTTGTGTACTGGGCTTCAGAAATAAAATTTGCCTCTAAGAGGTCTTTTACAGCTCGCTCGGCAGCCTCTGCCTTTTCGGGCGATTGCTTGCGTCTACGCTGTGCTATGGGTTTGGCTGCCCGGTCTACAGCTAGCTTATGACACACGATCTCGGGGTCCAGCCCGGGCATTTCTGCGGCATTCCACGCGAAGAGGTCGGAGTTCTCTTTGAGGCATGCTACTAGCTCTTCTCTTGTTTCCTCGGGTAGTCCCTTACCTATCTTCACCGTCCTTTCCGGATCGTCCCCAAGAGGAATGAGTTCGAACTCCCCGTCGGGGATTGGTCGGACCGGGTGTTCGAGAGAGCGTTCCTTGGGGAACCTCCCCTCTTCGGTCTCGTCCAGCCCGATGCGACAGTCGAGGTCGATGGCGTTGACTCCTCGGGCAGGATCCTCGGTCTTGAGTTTTTTGTTGTTGCAGTTGCTCTTCGTGCTGACCACGGCCTGTCCTTTTACTGCGGCGTCGTAGCATCGTCGGGCTGCTTCGATGTCACCATGGATGGTGACCACACGTCCCAATTTGGTGTAGTATTTCATCTTCAGGTGGACGGTGGATGGGACCGCAGTGAGTTCGGCCAGTGTCGGGCGTCCAAAGATGCAATTGTAGAGAGACGGGCAGTCTACGACCAGGAATTGGATTTTGACTTCCCTGGCCGTTTCTTGTTCGCCGAAGGTGACGAGGAGCTCAACATATCCCCACGGTCTGGTTGTTGCTCCGTTGAATCCTTGGAGATCTGATCCGACGTAGGGGGCTAAGTTGGTCTTGTCTAGCTTCAGAGTCTTGAAGAGGTGGACGTACATGATATCCACTGAGCTGCCTTCGTCGACCAGGATGCGTCGTACGTCGAATCGGGCCATCTTTGCTCTTATCAATAGTGGGATGGCCGAGTTCGGGGATCCGCCCGGGAGTTCCTCCAGGAAGAAGGATATTGGGTTGGATTTTCCCCGGTATTTTGTCAATGTCGCTTTCTGCTCGGGGGCAGTCAGTAGGAGTTCGTCGAACTTACGTTTGACGGAGAGGGCCGCGGATTCCCCGTTAGTTCCTCCTCCTGATATCACCAGTGTGGTAGGGAAGTCTTCCCAGGGGCTGAGTGCAGTGATCTTGCCCTCGGGCAATGGTTCGGGGAGGAAGAAATCTTCCGGTCGTGACACGCAGAGGGCCACTTGATAGGGAGAGTTGTCAGGGGGTGTGTTTTCCCGGGGTCTCTTCTTCTCTGGCTCGTCGTGTCTGGGAGCTTCGTTCTTCCTCGTGTACTGCTTCAGGTGCCCTTCTTGGATTAAAATTTCAATCGCATCTTTCAGGTGGACGCAGTCTTCGGTCACGTGCCCGTGACCTCTGTGGAACCGGCAGTACTTTGATTTGTCGGTGTGGGGCTTCGGTGCAGACGGTTTTGGGAACCTGACCCTGCCCTGCTTAAATTCAGAGTTGATACATTCTGCGAGGATACGCTCTCGAGGAGCTGTCAGTAAGGTGTACTCGCTATATCTGCCCGCGGGGCCTCTTCCTTCCCGTAGCTCGCGAGGTCTTTCTTCTCTTCGTTTGTCTCCGTTGCGACGGGAAATGCTCGTGTCCTCGCGTTTTGAGTGCTCGGTCTCCCCAGCGTTACGTCCGCTGCGGGCATTGTGTGCCACCTGCTTTTCCTCGTATCTGATGTAGGCCTGGGCTTTATGCAGGAGCTCGTTTAAGGTGCGGGGAGGCTCGATCCCTACGGCTCTGCTAAGTTCACTGCCGGGTAAGAGACCTCTCTCGAGGCAAAGAGGGCATGGGTCGAGGAGCTACATAGCGTCCTATGGGCCTACCGCACGACACCACATTCTACCACCGGGGAAACCCCGTTCCGACTAACTTACGGCACCGAGGCGGTCATCCCGGTGGAGATACGGACGCCAACAAGGAGGACAGAGGAGCCCCTAGACGAGGAAATGAACGATGAGACCCTTAGAGCCGAGCTCGACCTAGTCGAGGAGATACGTTCCGAAGCAGCTCTCCGGGAAACAACCCTCAAACAAAAAATAGCACTACGCCATGACGCGAAAGTCATAAAAAGAGAGTTCCAGGTCGGCACCCTGGTCCTCAGAAGAAACCAGAAAAACCCGAGAGAGGGCAAACTGGCGGCCAACTGGGAATGCCCTTACCGCGTCCGCGACAAAACGAGCAACGGGGCCTATTACCTAGAAAACCTACAAGGAGAACAACTCGCTCGACCATGGAACGCAGAAAAACTTAGACAATATTACAGCTAAGTACGCCACGGGGAGACGTGGCAGGTACGGCCACGCTCTTCGTCCCCAAAACCCCAGGGAGGAACCACGAGACCCGGGAACGATCCGGGGTCACATAACAAACACAACCCTCCCCGACGGTTGGGATCTTGACCAAGACCCAACGTCGAAGTACCAAGACTGGCAGGGCACCCAGCTCGCGATGGGAGGACCCAAGCCTCGGGGCCAGGGTTCGAACAACGGACCCGGGCTTCGATACCCACGGGCACAAAGCCCGACACTTCGTCGATTCCCTAAACCGAGGAGATTAACAAAGTCGAGCAGAGTACGAATTCATGCAAACAAGTATCAAACACAAACGAACACAATGAATGGTAACGAAAATATTCATACATTAGAAACGATAAAAGCGGCCGAAGCCAAGTACGCCCGAAGGCCATATTACAACGCCCGAAGGCCAAAAGACATAAGGCACGCAGGCCATGATAAGAAAAACAGATAAACTAAGACTCCGCTCGGAGCACTTCTTCATCTTCTTCTTCTTCTTCTCCCCCCAGCTCCTCCTCCACTTCAAACGGGCAGACGATCTCACCATCCCGGACGCAGTAGTTATAGGCCGACCCTGCTGTCACCAACTCAGGGTTCAGAAGCCCGAGCTGCTCGACAGCATTGTCGAAACCCTCTTTGAAGCAGGCCACGAGATCTTGGTTGAGAGTCCGAATATGCCCTAGCAACTCACCGCGCGAACCAAGGGCGCGTTCCTCCTCGGTCTCATCTGCCAGGGGACGGACCTTTCCCTCGAGAAACGCAACCTGAGCCCGTAGGCCAGCGTTGTCCTCGGTCAGCTTCTGATGGTCGGCCACCTGCTCTTCCAAGCTCGCCGTCGCAGCCTTCAACTGGTCCCTCTCCTTCTCCACCTCCTCCAGCTTCCGGCTCAGCCCTTCCTGTAGCTGATGCTCTTCTTTGTAGTCCGACAGATCTTTAGATAATTTTTCCTTCTCCGCCCGGACCTGCAAAAGGGCACCCTCCAGCGAGGCAGTGGAGACCGAAGTGTCGGTCAAAACCATGGCCGTCTCCATCACCCGGATGACAGCAGCAATATCCCTGGCCAGATCTTTTCTCCGAGCCGCAGCATCCTGGTCCAGAATAGCCTTGGCCTCAGGCGCGGGCACAACAATCGACTCCTCGGCCGTGAAGAACGACCGTTCCACATAGCAGGGAGGTAGAAGATAGCTCCCCGGTCCGTTCGGACTTCCTGGAGACGACCTGGTAAGGGCCCCAGCCGGACGCTTCCGTTTATGGAGGGGAGAAGCCGCTGGCGACGGGCTGCTATCAGGAATGTTGATCGGGTTAAGCCGAGGAGGAGAGGAAGGAATCACGCTCGCCGCCTGCGAGGGACCGACCCCGGCATCGCCAGCAGTCTCCGAGACACGGGCCGCAGTTTTCTTCTTCTTCTTGGGCACCCGGTCAGGAGCGCCGACCTGATTCGCTAGCTTCAGCACCCGATCACGAGCATTGGGCATGGCACCTGCAAATAAATTACACACAAACGTTAGCGACCGAAGTCATAAACAGAAATAAAAGGCTAAACAAAGTCTGCCTACTCAATAACGCCAGAGCTTCCTCCTCGGTATCACACTCGAGCAGAGCCTTCGTATTGATATAACGCGTCTCGGTGATTAGCTCCCCGGCCTCATCCAGGTAGGGCACGCCCTGTCGATTCGCCCAGAACGCCAAGCTGAAGCTCTGCACGTAATCGACCAGCTTCTTGTACGCGAGCCTATCCTCCTCGCCGAGCATCGCGTACTTGACCCGGTAATGCGCTGTGGAGAGATCGAAATGATCACGCTGCCACCTCAGCGGTATCTTCGACATCAGCGTCTCCTCCCCGTTGGGTTCCCGTTGATAGTAGTAGAGAGAGTGAAGGGCAGCCCGGGTAATCGGCATCACCACGTACCACCGGCTTTTGAAATGGCGAACAGAATCCTCGTACGTCTTGAACAGACGCACGGGCTGCTTGAAAGAAACCCAACTGTGGCGACCACGGGAACCGGACCTCTGGAGATGGAAAACGTGGAAGAAGAGAGCCCGGGTGCAACCAATGCCGAGGAACTGGCAAACTAACTCGAATGCCCGCATAAATGCGAGAGCATTAGGATGTAGTTGGGACGGCGCCAGCCGGAGCCACTTGAAGACCGACATCTGGAAGGAGCTGAAGGGCAGTCTAATCCCCGCCTCACGAAAAGCAAATTCATACATGGTGAACTGCTTCCCCGGGAAATGATGACAAATGCGGTCTTCTTCCTTAGGGGCGCAGCAATACCAGTTTGGTGGATCCTCCCGGCTTAGGGTCTCGACCATAGCGTGAGCAGTAATGGCCTCGTCACAGAAGTCTGATTCCTCCTCCAAGGGCTCGTCCGCAACCCATGAGAAGTCGACCTGCCCGGAAGAGGAGGCGTGTTCGGTACCATCTCGGACACTCCCATCCCCGACAGGGAGACGAGCGATTGTCGCGTCTTCGGTGGAGGACCCAAAATCTTCCTTCCTCGGTCGTAAGCGCCCGGTAGCACCTGAAACGCAGACAGAAAGAGTGAATTCGACGTCATATCAAATCCACCCTTCCACCGCAGGTCAAGTGAAAGGGCGTAGCGGCGACGGACACTAACCGCGCTCAACTCGGTGGCGCACGCATTCTATGGAGACCGGGCATAAACTTCATACAGCCTATGCAAGTATTGCCCAGCATATGAAGTTTATGCCCGGTACAGTAGGATCCCAACCCTATTTTCTACCATCTAACATACACCTACAGTCCACTACACTGTTCCCAAGTTAAACCTAACCACATTTCTACAACATTATCATGCGTTTGACAGAAAACAACAAGGAAAAAGAATGGGTCACAGTGGAAAATCATACCTGACATAGTTAAGTTGAAAGGGTACGGTGGTGTCCGAGCAGAAGACGGTGGTTCAGATAGGAGGACGGGCGGAGACGGCGGTCCAGACGGTTGAGCAAGCAAACGAGAGAGAAGGTGGAGATCTCCGGTGAACGTATGAGCGAGGAAAAAAGGTAGAAATGAAGTTACTCAACCCCTTTTTATAGGGCTTGGCACGTGGACCAACACGCTAGGTCATCATTGCCTAGCCTGCCTACGCCGTCTTTGCGCGCGAAACGAAGCGACGCCACTAATCGTGAGACACGTCTATCAAAGATAATAAGCTGAAACGACCCGAGCACCTGTCCGTCTCCTCGACTCACCAAGACGCCTCCTCCCCGCGCCATACCCACGTTTACTACAAGGAAGGCGCAGATCAACCGATCACCTCCATCCCCGACATTCCCGGAGAAATGTCAGTCATGAATAGGTCTGTTACGACCTCACCTGTCTAACGATCAAGCTTCCCCATCGTCTCGGGGAACCCTTAGTTGAAACATAAGTCATCTCTCTGGCTCAGAGACTCGACTTGGGGGGCTCCTGTTCTGGACTGGGCCACGACACTTAGCACGGCACGGCCCAATGCTCGCCAAGCCCACGTCCAAACGACCGTATCCAAGCGACCACGAGGACACGTCAGGTGAACGACCGTCCGCCCGGAGAATGTCTCCCCGGCCCCTTAAATACGTGTCGGACAACGAGCGGGTCCTCCTCATATGATCTCCATCCACTCATCGTCAACCCACGCCGCGGGCACCTAAGTTGTGTCGGGCAGAGCCATAACGGCATCTCACTCACCACGTCACCCAACTCCCCTATATTGTCTCCTTAGAGATAGGGGCAGTTGGACCAGGGGGCAGACCTTGGTCTAGGTCTTAACGCTTCTTACGCGTCCCCTGGCAGCTCCTCCTTGGGCCTAGCTAATCCAGCCCATTAGGAGCCTTGGCCCAGCGCTGGGGGCTCAATATAAATACCCCTTTCATGGCAAAGGGGCAGGTATGCTAACTCACACTCTGATAATCTCATTCTGTACCTTTTCTGACTTAAGCGTTGGAGCACCTTGCAGGTACACCCCCCTCTCATTTCATTCTCCGGCCCATTCACCAAGACCTTTTCCCACAGACGGCGCCACTGATCTCACCTGATCAGGAGGGCCTTCCAAGGTCTTGGTGAATGGGCCGGAGAATGAAATGAGAGGGGGGTGTACCTGCAAGGTGCTCCAACGCTTAAGTCAGAAAAGGTACAGAATGAGATTATCAGAGTGTGAGTTAGCATACCTGCCCCTTTGCCATGAAAGGGGTATTTATATTGAGCCCCCAGCGCTGGGCCAAGGCTCCTAATGGGCTGGATTAGCTAGGCCCAAGGAGGAGCTGCCAGGGGACGCGTAAGAAGCGTTAAGACCTAGACCAAGGTCTGCCCCCTGGTCCAACTGCCCCTATCTCTAAGGAGACAATATAGGGGAGTTGGGTGACGTGGTGAGTGAGATGCCGTTATGGCTCTGCCCGACACAACTTAGGTGCCCGCGGCGTGGGTTGACGATGAGTGGATGGAGATCATATGAGGAGGACCCGCTCGTTGTCCGACACGTATTTAAGGGGCCGGGGAGACATTCTCCGGGCGGACGGTCGTTCACCTGACGTGTCCTCGTGGTCGCTTGGATACGGTCGTTTGGACGTGGGCTTGGCGAGCATTGGGCCGTGCCGTGCTAAGTGTCGTGGCCCAGTCCAGAACACAAATTAATCAACAAGATTTTGTATCACTTGATGATATACGATTTTAAAAGAGTTTATTTGGATCAAAGAAAGACTAAAACTTTGTCATATGATAGTGAGAGGTTTGTAGAAATATATTTAATAAAATGTGATAATGATTCTTGAGGGAGATATTTTATGGTATTATGGACAAGGAAAGAGGATTTGTTAACAGACCACCTATTTTGGATGATACCAACTATGATTACTGGAAGGTGCGTATGATGGATTTTCTAAAATCTATGGATAACAAAATCGGAAAGATGTTATCAAAGGTTAGAAACACTTTATGGTGAAGGACAAAGATGGGAAGGACATGGCTAATTTGAAGCCACAAGAGGAATGGTTTAAGGAAGAAAATGAACTTGCTCTGGGAAACTCTAAAGCTTTGAACGCCTTGTTCAATGGGGTTAGCAAAAATATATTCAGGTTAATAAATACTTGTATCGATGCCAAAGATGCTTGGGAAATTCTCAGAACCACTCATGAAGGCACATTTAAGGTCAAAATGTCAAGACTTCAACTTCTCACCACTAAATTTGAAAATCTTGGGATGAAAGATAATGAGTGAATTCATGATTTTCACATGAATATTCTTGACATTGCCAATTCATCTAGTGCCTTAGGAGAGAAGATGTCAGAGGATAAACTGGTTAGAAAAATTCTCAGATCATTGCCTAATAAGTTTGACATGAAGGTCACAACTATTGAAGAAGCCTAAAACATTTGCAACATGAGAGTGGATGAGATTATTGGTTCACTTTAAACTTTTGAATTGGTTGTCAGTGATAGATCTGAAAAGAAGAACAAAAGCATAACTTTTATCTCTAACACTGAGGATGAAGAGGATCAAAATTTTACAAGACATCGACAATAGCCACCACACCAGACTCCATAATTTCCTTCTTGTGTATAGGTGTTTTGTTTGATGTTTCTAGTGTTTTTCAGTCGTTTCTAAAAATACCTTGTCATTGCACTGTAAGCAATTATAAACTTCAGGAAAACAATCATGAAACAACATGGCTGGTGATAGAGGAAAATAAATTATATAATGAGTTCTACAAGTATATATTTATAACTAAGATAAATCCAAAACCATAACACATGGTAGAGGATATTTACAAATCTCCTTTTGTTGTGACTATATAATTTCTATAAATTGATGAGTACACCAAGAAGAATTACCTTAGCTTCATCTATCATGAATGCATTTCCTACTTATTACAAGCATAATAATTGGATACGACAAGAACTTGCAATCAACTTTACCAAATGGTGAGAATGTTCTATAAGAAAAGTAAAAGGATACACTTATAAAGTGGGTGACATAAGCTCTTTTTGTGGAAAGTACAAAACTTCATCCATCATAGAAATATGGTTGTTTCAGACCAATGTTTTAGGTGCTTAGATCATACCTAAGATAATTGAACCCAACATTAGAATAAGTCTACAACAACAATGTCGATCTACTATGAACTTGTCCAGAGCTGATACAAAGAAGATGAACAAGCCATTGTTGCTATTGTTTTTGCTGCTATTTTTATGGGTTGCTTCCTTTGGTATTGTTCTCCACAATGCTACAAGAGTTGTCAAAATATTGTTCATCTTTACTTCAATCCTGCAGCTGGTGAAACTTCAATATTGTTGATCTTTGTATGTATGGAAAGCATTTCTCACGAAACCAGCTAGAAGACATGGAGCAACAATGAGAAATGTCAACCTAAAAAACTGTCAACATCACACATCAGCTATGGGAGAGACAAGGGAAACAATCCATTAAAGTTCCACATTGTTTTATTTAAAAAACATTATAGTGCTTATAAAGGTTACTCCTGCATTAGAGAATAAATTGAAAGTCTACCATATGAATATGCCCAAAAAAGGGTAGGGGCCAATATATTTCATAAAGAACTTTTAATTAAATAATGCTAAAATAAAAACATAATTAAAAACATTAAAAAATAATTTAATTATTTTATTAATTAAAAATATTAATTAATAAGTTATTTCAGTCAATATTAACATATCTTCAAAAACATTTTTTTATCTTAATCATGAATGACACGTATGCAAAAACTAAAGGGGACCAACAAAATCTCAAGTGATGTAAAATAGTATTTGTGCTTTTCATATGCGGTAACTTAAATTTAACCAAACGGCATGGCCGCTGGTTATTGTCTGCCGAGGGAAATGGTAAGGGACGTGATAGTTGGCCTAGGATTTCATCCAAAGTCTTCACCTGCTTATGTTTGGCTAGAATAATTCATTTCAACTTTTGAGACTTAATTGTCATGTCTCTTAACTTCCTAGTGATGGATGTTATGTTTATCTCCACAACCTTGCCTTTATCCTCCTTTTAGTCTCCCTGCAGAGCCTTGTATATACTTTTTGGTTCATACAAGTCGGTGCATATGGTCACTGGCTCGTCGTGGATGATGTGTTATTTCAGTTTAAGATGGACCGAGGAAGCTACCGTGTCTAAGGTTTTGGCAAAGGGTTTGTCCATAATACTATTATAGACATTTTTGCATGGAACCATCAGAAACTGCGAGTTGACAATATTAGTATTTTTTCCTTTTCCCATGATGACCATTAGTTTGACATACCCTCGGGGATAGGTTATTGTGCCATTGAAAGCTCGCAGTCTGGATCCTTCATAGTGCCACAACTTCTCCTTCTTCAACCCTAACTTTTCAAAGTGGTCTGAGTACATGATATCGTAAGAGCTTCCACCATCAATTAGGACTCAAGAGATGTTAAAATTGGCAATGATAGTTATTATTACCATTTGAAATATATAGCCTTGGATTCCTCATACCTTTTCACTATCATGAAATATGAGGATAGATTTTCCTATTTCCCTAATCAAATCCCCCCCTCTTTTTTATTTACGACCGACAGCTCAGTGTTTTTTCTCTTCATTGTATCTTTGGAGGGGTTCCTTGATCTTGAAAGACCATCAACAATAGATATGATATATTAGTGTTTCCCTTTCTAGTCTAACTCTTCTTCATTGTTGTTTTCACCCCCCTCCCATTTGGCTCAAATGACAACTTCAACAGCCTTCTTGGGGAATTTTTTTCTACGGGGGGAATGTTTCTTCTTCGATCATATGCCCTTTGTTATTGTCTTGACCTATATTTTGGTTATCATATTGGATATACTCTATAAGTCATCCCTTCTTAATCAACCTTTCTATTGCATATTTCATATAGATACAATCATTTATGTTGTGGTCGTGACTCTTGTTGAAATGTCACTATTTGAATTTGTCAGCCCTAGATCATTCTTTAACCCAATAGATATTTTTTTATCCCGACTTCCTTCAACTTACTGTTCGCACATTCTTTCCATATTTTATCCCTTCAATTGTTCAATAAAGTGTAAGTGTTGAAAATGGATCAGGGTCTATGATCCCCTTCTTCTTTACGATGATCGTTGTCTCTTTCTAGTGACTGGTTATGTCTAGTGTTCCCTATTCCTCAACCTTTCTATCATTCTTAAGCCAGGATCTCTTCTTCATAATTTATATAGGGTTGCTCCATATTCAACATATCACTTAGTCTACAAGCACCCTCAAGTCTTAGTTTTTTCTCGAAGCATGCATCTTAACCTTAATCCCTTCTTAAACATTCATCATTTGAGCCCATCATATACACCCCTCACTACTATTGCCACTTTTGTGAAGTGGTCAATGTACTCATGTAGGGTTTCCTTCTTTCTATGGGTAACCCCGCTAAGTACGTCGTGGTCGTAGGTTGCTATTTTTGGCGGTAAATTGGGTGATAAAAGTGTCACAATGGTCCTTTCGCGAATCTATGTTCTCGTCCACGAGGACCATAAACCACATTATTGCGGCTCTAGTCAGGGTTAGTGTAAATTGCTCACACTTTACTAACCCTTAGGTGTGGTAGTAACCCAATCGATTGTCTACATGATCAACGTGCTCAGCTGGATCTCCAATTCTACCATAATCCTATAGCTTCTTAGGCTTCTCTAATGACTTTGAAATCCTGCTATCAAGGATGCAGGCAGACATTAGGTTCTTTTTCTTCTCTGGAATCAGAACATCTTCATCTTATATTTTCCTTCTTTGAGAATGTCGTGCTTGTGAATGATGAGCATGACAAACCTCGAGGGATGGGCTATGGCTACCACTTCTCCCTTCAGGATTGGGTGGAGGAGTTATATGTATTCGATGTTGGTTACAGGTTGGCGACCTTGGGGCATCTCCTTGTGGTATTGTTGTCTTAATGGATGTCGACTCAAGTACAAAGGCTTGATTGCCTTGGGGCTCTTGTGCATTGTTATTCCTTGGCATGCTTTCTTCAATTCTGAGTAGCCTTTGTGCTAAGAATTGTGAATTATGTTGGTGCATCTGATTATAGACTTTGTTCAGCTGGTCGATGGCTCCTTATGGATGAGGTCGATGCAATAATTTGTTTTGGTGAATTTGTTATGTAGATCCAAAGAACGGGAAAACCTGTAATGCTCATTGACTAACTCTCGGTAGAGCGGGATCCTATTAGGTAGGGTTAGAAGGAGACGCCTCTAGAACTGGATCGTCGTTTATCTAAGGAGGAGAAGGAAGAGGCAGAGCCCTAGCAGCTTCAGCGACAACAATAATAACTTGTCATTGAATGGAAGTTCGAGTGGCTTTAGATGCCATCATTGCTTAATGAGTCTTGGGATGGATATGTTGGAGGAGGAGGATCAAGAAACAAAAATTTGAATCTTCTAGAAAATGAGAGCTGAGTCTCTGGATCAGAAGAAATCTGAACGTGAAAATTCGCGGGAATCAAATGTTGATTCCCACATGCGAAGCCATTATTCCGTTAAGGAAGCAAAACGTATGATGAACGGTGAAATGAGATTTTGGTACGGTATTGCAAATTTAGCACTTTAACGTGCAAGTCAATGAAAAAATGAAAAGTAGCGTAAGAGTGAAAATGAATTTTAATACTTGATGTATTTTTCTCTTTATATAGAGAGAGCAGTTAAAACTGTTTATGTGAAGTGAGACACGTTGTGTGGATAGCCGTTGGATTCAATCAAATAGTGGTATATGTGTATGGGAGTGGAAAAATCAAAAATCACTTATTTTATGTGTTTTACCGTTTGGTGATGCTCTTGCGCCTTTCGCTTTTGACCTTATGAACGATATAGAATAAAAAACATTATTCTTCAACATAAAAAAAGAACAGATATGATTCTACTCCTCCGTCTCATAAAAAATTCTCCTATTGAAATAATTTACGGTTTTTAAGAAAATGATTGAATGTGTTGGTTTTGATGATAAAATTAATATTATTTACTAGAATATCCCTATTAATTGTAATTTAAAAAGTGGTTGGATAAAGTGAAAGTTAATAAATAAATATATGATATTGGAAAAATAATAATAAATATTATATTAATATTGTAAAAAGACAATTATTTTAAAGAGGAAAAAAAAACAAATGAGACTATTTTATAAATCGGAGGAGAGACAAGTTTGTAAAATGAAATTATGAATGTTAAGCCGGATTTATAAATGCTGATGTCGTTTTCAGTTGTAAATAAAATTAATGGCATCTGTGTAGTTAGCCACCTAGCTACCATTGACAAAACCAGCATGATACGAAACTCATACGATTTTCTTTTAATATTCACATAGTCAAAAGCTTAGAAAATCAGAGCCATCGATTGACATCCCTTTCTGAAAATCCAACGATGAATATCTACTCAGTAGTAGTTGCAGCATCGTGTCAAGTTAGTGGAATCTAATCCCATTCCTAGTCATACTCACGAATCTTAATGCCGTTTCTTTACTAATGCTAACCAACAACCACACAATTTTTCTTACTGATTCCACCTAAATATCAATCTAATCATTAAATATAACATCAATATTGTGAACAAAATTCAGTCGCATGAAGATTAATCTTTGCAGTTACACGCACAGAATATAATCATTCAGAGATATAATATTTTTTAAAAAACATGTGAAGAGGTAGTTATATAGAATCTGAGAATCTCAGTAAGGTTGTCCATACCATATATCATATGATACTGTCCCACAAACATACCCTTCTCAAATCATTCCTTCATTACAAAACAATCACCAACTTTGTCCTTAGGAAAACATACAAAATCCTAATATCTAGGACTTTCTGTTTCATCTCTGTGTCTCTTTTTACAGGATCCTCCCATGCTACTACCATAGTATCATGTCAATGTTTCATTTGATATATGGTATATGGTTAGTCCTGTCTATGAGATTTTGTGTACTTGATGTTTCCACTTCATGTTGTCCGTATCGGTTTTTTCGACAAAACAATCGAAAATTCGAGCAGAAAACTGATAAGTTTTGGAAGTTTAGTGAAATAGATGATACATGGATTGAAGTCAAACTACCATGTGATTTGGTTCCTTGTGTTGATAGTGAAGTGAATAAAAGGGAAGAAAGGTTGGAACAAGAAGATGAATTGGATGAGAAAAAGATGAGTTTGGAAGTGATTCTTCCTTTGAGAAAGAGAATTTGTTTGACAAAAATGTCTGATACCTCTGTTTGGATCATTGGTGAAAGTGGATTTATCTATGAGAGGTTTTGGAATGGACTTGAGTGGGTGATTGCTCCTCATGATTTACCTATATCACAAGGACATGCAGTTGCGGTTTTTATCATTTCTCAGAAATTTTTTGCTCTATCTGATTCAGGAAATTTGTATCAGGTTACAACTATCTTATACATAAGCACTTATATG